>NC_137231.1:25096993-25119493 GCF_949987685.1 Ammodytes marinus
CAATCTACTGTAAGTGGAGGGAGTCATGGAGATTCAGCAGTGCAGGGCTCCAGCATGGTTGGCAAGGGCATATGCAGTAATGATGAAGGTCTATCCGTGTCAATTACCTCTGATTAAAAAGGACATTACATAGGTCAAATTCCATCATGTTCCAGTCTGCCACTGCAGCTTAGCAGCATTAAAGAAAATTAAGCCTTGAATCCATTCTCACACACTCTCACAGGAAGGCTCATGTTACAGGTGTGGTGTTCACTGGACCAAGGGAAGCACTATAGGTGTCCATTTTGTCAGTTTTTTTTTTTTACTTTCAGGAAGTGAAAAAAATAAAGACAAGCCTTGCTTTTCTAGACCACAAACTGGATATACAGCACCTGAGTTCTGGGGGTAATGGTTGAGATGTTTTACCTGGACGTTACCCTTAAATGGCTGATAAAATGTAAAGACTCTTGGGAACCTGCAGGGGAAAAATTTGACCGCATAACTTGCAACTAATCACTCAAACAATGGCGTGATGATTGGAAAATGGTTAGTTAATTGTATTCCAATAACTTATTTTAGATTTCAGGAGGCTATTTCTAGCAAATCAAGAGGGGAATTACTATCCTGATCTGAAATAAGGTCGCTCATTTTGTCAAGTGTTAGGTGGAGAGGGGGGTACTTTTCAGAAGTGTGCTCATGCTCAGCTGCAAAACCATAGCCAAAGGTTCATAATGATTTTTAAATCTTTCATTTGAATCATGGCCATATCATGGCATATAAGAAACTACATACATACTCAGACTCATTATTAACATTCACAATAACTTAATACAGAGATTAACCAAAGGCAAGAGTTTGATTTTTAGAAATGTACGTCTGATAACATGCATTTAGGTCAAGTTTGTTGTTTCTTATGTTCAAGAAACATTTAAAGATGTAACTTGCCACCTTTCACCAGTGGGCAGAGATGTATCCCATTACTCAAATGTATCAAAATTGAAGAGTGTTACCTTCTGATGGTTAACGTATACTCCCAGTCCAGAGATTTCAGAGTCCGTAAATGTTGCTTGAAAGGATCTTTTTCTATAAATAGTATTGACATTGTTCAGGTCACGTTGACTGACGATGACTTAAGACCAAACGTGACTTCTTTCAATTGGATATTGGGGGTATATGCAACTCAATAGGATGAGAGTGGAAGGTTAGACTTTAAAGTGCATATCTTATGACAATATCACTCACATTTTCTGTCAATTATTTACTGTCTCTTCATAGTGCCGTGACCTGATGTGTCTCCTGTAGTTAGGGGTCTTTGCTTCGACACAAGCTTAGCCATTTTTTAATTATTTTTCTCATGGGACTTTACATGGGACTCCTTTAGTTTTCTTGTGTTGGAAGATGAGCAAGTCCAGTTTCTGTGGCAAATTGGGCCGTCATATGATTTGAGTGGAGGTTTCAGAGGTCAACACATGTTGATCTGGAGTCAGCTGACAGGCTGAGCTTTTCCATGATAACAGGCCAGACGGGCAAAGGACAGGGGAAGCATGACTCACCAAACAACACAAATATATTTCTCTGGTTGACCTTGTTGGTCCCATCGATTTCTATTTATGTCACTCTCCTTGGTAGTGTGTCACGCGCAGCTCTCCTCAATTTGAAAATTAAAATAACAATTTAATCAGCTTGCTAAGTAAGTGATAGTCCACTAAACTCTTTCAAACACAGTGAAATTGGGAGATCCTTTCTTTAATTTTTGGTAAACATTCAGTCAATGGACAATTCAGTCAATGGACAATCTTGTTCATTTGGGACAGTGTTTAAACTATTTTGTTTCTCCTTCTGGCATGCTTTTTAAGTTAACACGTGTCAGATCGATTTAAACAATGAAGCAAAATAATTGATGGTGAACAGTTAATGCTTTTTAAACTTAATTTAATCTTGTTAAAGTCGTTTGCTCCATCAACCTCCTTATCCTATCAACACTCTCTCTAATCCTCAGATTATAAAAGAAATACACAGTCAGTGAGAAGTTTATTTTACCCTTCGATTCCCTGTACAAAACCTTTTTCCTCTCCCTTTCCTTCCTCTGTCCCACTGCATTTCCCTCCCTTTTTCCTTCCTCTTTTTTTCCCCGCTGCCTCCTCCCTCCGTCCTGCTCTCTTTCTCTTTCTCCGTCAGTTAGTGCAGAGTTGGCAGCGGGCCAGGGGAAGCCTTGCTCTGTAGGTCTTCCCTCCTTGGCTAAGCTCCCAGTGTGTGTGTGTGTGTGTGTGTGTGTGTGTGTGTGTGTGTGTGTGTGTGTGTGTGTGTGTGTGTGTGTGTGTGTGTGTGTGTGTGTGTGTGTGTGTGTGTGTGTGTGTGTGTGTGTGTGTGTGTGTGGCGCAGAGCTCTCTCATAATCACTGCCATTCAGCACCTCGCCGGAGTGTGTCCGTGTTTACACGAGAAGGGTCAGGGAGCAGGCAACAACTCTCTCTCTCTCTCTTTCTCTCTTACCCTTCAAACATATGCACAAACACACACACACACACACACACACACACACACACACACACACACACACACACACACACACACACACACACACACACACACACACAAACAAACACACACACACACACACACACACACACACACACACACACACACACACACACACACACACCCACCCACACACACACACACACACACACACACACACACCCGTGCACGAACAGAGGTCAAGGAAGAAATAAGGCCCACGCTTAAAATATTACTCACACTAACTCCTTTCTTGCAGGTCGACAGTACCAAAGATGACTTTATTAATTCTTTCAAAGATACTTTATCAGTGATTAATATATTTTTTACCAGGTTCACGGCAAAATTATCCATTTCTGATAGTGGGCTGGATTAGTTTTCTTTTAAATCATACATTGTGACAGTTTGATCATAACTGCACATTACATTACATTACCTTAAAGGATATATTTGCAGTTTACTGACATATTTTTGACTGATCTGTGGTGTTTCATTTTCTTTGATTAATCAAAAATTAAGACTAATTGGCTAAAAAGTCAAAAAAACACCCTATACCCTCAAGATAACTCACAACCAAGAGGCATGTCTCTGTTTGTAATGATCACAATAACGTGACTATTATTAATTTGAAAACAGATTTGTTTTGCCTGTTCATTCAATTGCCACTGTACTTGTGGGAAAATACCTACTTTAAATATCACTGTTCTGAGAAAATACAGACTTGCCATGCGATCTATTGTTTTCATATGTAATAATTTATGTTTAGAACATCTGTAAATGAGTTGGCACATGTTGATGCTATCATTTCTCTGCATCGCTCCAAGCAGTGCACACATTACTGCTTTTAGCTCAACGCGCTGTGCCACAGAGTTCTATGTGCAACTGTGCATGCGGATAAAATTTGGCTGCACTCTCTCTTCTCATGCAAAGGGCAACCTGTATCACAGGTTTGAAATGTGCTGCAGTAAAGAATCCCCTGGCATGGAAGAATGTGGCTAGTACTGTTTCTCGGTTTTTCTGTTTTTCTCACTGTAATCTTTTTTTTACCCTCCCTCTTTTTAATAGCCACCCTGTGCACACCCCCCTGAGGGCATGCGGGCCATTCCCTTTATATTTGCATGCCAGGAGTGGGTGTGTGAGCAGTTCAACTGTCTGTTTGAATCTCAAATAGCCTAGGGATACACCAGTCATCACTGGATGGCCATTCTGCTTCTTGGAAGAAATGATGAAACCCTTTCAACTGTGACACTGACTACCTTTGGGGCTGTCCAAACACAATTACCATTTGACTGTGTTAGAGAGAGTTAATATTCATGATCCTGGTAACTGACTTTAGTGTGTATTTGTATTAAATGCTGCAGGACCAGTCCACTAGTTCCTGCAGTCTGTGTGTACAATATGTTTCTGGGTATTTGCATGTGTATGATTGTGCGTGTGAGCAAACATCATGTGCCTGAAGTGAGAAATACATTTACATCAGACATGTGAGTGAGACATATGCACATGTGACAGACAGGTGAATACAACTAAATAAATATACAGAACATATCTTCTTTGCTCTATTTTACCAGCATGCTTTACTTCCCTGGACAAACTCTCTCATTTGCAGTTTAAAAAAAAAAGTAACACAAATGTCATCAAGTGAGAAAATGATGTACAGTACATTAGACCAGCAGTGTTTTTTTAACATCAATTATTCACAACTAATCACATTTGGTTTGATTTAGTGGCAACCACTGCAAGGGGAGAGACTGCTGTGACACAAGTGGCTTACAGGCTCCGCTGTTTTCTTAAAGTAAATGCGTTCTCTAACTCAACGGACATCCCTATTTAGCTGTATTGTAAAAATAATATCATTACATAACATTTATGAAAAATATAAAAAAATGTACCCTATTTTTCATTTAACACAAACCCCTAACCATACAGTAGCACAAAAAAAAATCCTTAGTTTACATAAATATTTTCTGTACTTGATATATAGTTAATTAAGTTTTAGTGCAGAACCTAATACAAACGTAATATTTTTTCTTGATAATAACACATTTATATTTATTTGAGAGTTGTCTGCTTATGGTCATGAAATGTGAGAAGTTTTGATACCAAAACGTTTTTTTGCATTTCTGAAGAAATTGAGTGTGAGAGCTGGGCAGCTTAAAAAAGAAGAGCTATAGAAACATAACTCAACCATTCTTCATGTTTTTGCACAGCCAGGTTTCAAACTCATACATTCAATCAACAGTGCACACACTGCACCAAGGAAGCTAACGCCTTGTCTGCAAGGCTGATATCAATATTTATTCAATCTGCAAATCATATTCTAGATTAAGAATTTAATGTAACAATTTCAAAAACTACAATTACAAGAGCCTAAAGATGACGTCTTCAAACTGAATGTTTTGTCTGACCAACAGTTCCAAACCCCAAAGCTTTTCATGATGCAAAAGCCATTTTTTTTTTTTTTTTTTTATTAACCTTTATTTATACAGGTAAAATACAGTTGAAGACAGTGTGACTCTATTGATGAACTAGTGATGGTTTGGCATTGATCATTTCAGCTGAACTAAACAAGAATAACATTAAGAACAGGTACAAACAGTGATGTCCATATGAGGGACATGTTGTTTGAAATGGTATCACACCTGTGAGAGCTGCATATAGTCTTGTGAAAGCATGAAATTGCGGCCTACCTCAACCTTTTTCCAGCAACAAATCCATCCTAAGAAGTTGAGTGCAGCCCCGGAGCCTGTGATTATGAGAGAGCTGTGTTAAACACGGGTCAAACACGTCTGCAACCCAATGCACACACTCACATTTTCTGAAACAGAAGTTTAATTGCCTCAAAGCTGAGGGGGAATTGGTAAATTACACAGTGTT
Source organism: Ammodytes marinus (assembly GCF_949987685.1). Classification (NCBI taxonomy): domain Eukaryota; kingdom Metazoa; phylum Chordata; class Actinopteri; order Uranoscopiformes; family Ammodytidae; genus Ammodytes; species Ammodytes marinus. The sequence goes on from NC_137231.1 coordinate 25,102,366, forward strand.
AAAACGAAGGGAGAATCCACAATAAGCTGCGATGCTCATATGAACAGCGTGCCACATTGGTGAGATCTAGAGTTGTTAAGGTTGTACACGATTTGAAAGGTTCCAACTTCCAACACTCAGTTACAATGGCAATACAAAGAAAATTGACAATGCAATGGAAAACAATTAAGGACAAACACCATACACCAGATAGAGTGAAATGTATGGTCTCGTGAAAGCAGTTTAATTCTAAGAAAAGTCTGAGAAAAATCTTTACCCAACAAGTAAAACACTGCCGTTAGCTATAATTAAACTGGGAGCCCTCCAATAATGAGACAGCATTGTTAAGTAGTGAGCTTCAGGGTTTCCAGGAAAAAGTTCCCAAGTTCACATTTTCTTGAGAATAAATGTAAATGCCTGAAAACTGTGTAGCGTGTAGCTCTAAGACCTGTATATAATCAGCAGATAATATTTATTGGTTGGTTACTGGTTGGCTTATGCTTGACCTTTACCACAGATTGAGTTCTGAACCAATTAACCTAACATGTAGCGCCAACCAGTACCCAGTGCTGCGCTAAGCCCATGGTATCCCAGGAAAGCATAGCACAAGAATACATTTTAAAGTTGTGCTTGAGGGGTTACAACTGAAGAACTGAAAAAAGTTTTTAGTCTTTGTTTCCTGGTCTAGAAAAACACACTCTATAGGTGATCACATGACACAGTGATGACATATTATGACGGCTTTAAAAGCAGTCCGAGCGTTTAGGGTTAGGGTTAGGGTTATTGTAGCCCAATTTATTCTCACACACTTTCATTTAAAAAACATGACTTTCAAAAACTGATACGATATCACTGAATTATGCTTGAAAACCACAAGTATGTGAAAGCAAGCATGTGCTAAATTAACTGTACCGCTAGATTTTTTTGTTTTATTACAATGTGTTTTAAAAAAAACTCAAAGCATGTGGGACTAGGAACAATAGCCTCCTAATACTTCTAAGACCTTTTCCTTCTTCTACGCTGTTGGCAATTAGCCCTCATAGTGACCCTCTCATCAGCAATCTGCTTATACCAACTGGGTCATTTGCCCCTAATAAGATCAACAAAGGTGATCCAATGCTCTGAGCTTGGGATCATACATACAGCACACCAACTGTTATTGTATACGCACATAGGCTACAATACAAACTTGTATGCCTTCTTGTACTTATTATCCTTATAATGGAATGTAGTTAAGACATTGATACAGTGTTGAAAGTGTAACATTTGCCTGAAAAGAAAATATGTTGTGAATAAATGACTGATAACCAGTGTGGATGTCGGTTTTAGATTAGGTCCAAACTCTGTCTCTCTCTTTTCCTTGATTGTTTTTCAAGTAACAGCAGCATTGAGCTTAGAGGTGGTTTGGTAATTCTCCAAGCAGATTAGAATGCCTACTGCATGCTTGCAGGGGATTTAGTGCACAAGCACAGAATCTAACAAAACGGCCAGACAGATTACCTTCCTTAAGATTTCTTCCTCTCATAGTCTAACATTTAGAAACGCTCATGGTGTAAATTTTTCCAGATAAGCATTGCAATCAGACTATACAATGCATGCCAAAGCACACATGCCATGACACATACCAACATGAACACACATGAACACATACCCTGCACACACCCGTACCCGAGCACTTGAGCCTTATCATCTGGTGTTGATCTCTTCTGTTTGCACAGAGGTCATACTTTTCTTAACGATACGTAGCATTATCTATTACAATACAATTACATGAGTGTTCACATGCATGTAACAAGGCTTGTTTGCCACAACAGAGATAATCAGCTCTCAAGTGTAATGTTCACTAAAAGCGAAATGCCTATCTTGGTTTTTCAACAATAAAATCAATGTCTTTTATTTTTATGTTTCCAGTTTTAAACCGGTTTCACTTGCTGTACTCCTGTGCCTGTTTTTGATTTCCTACATTTCCCAAGATGCCTACCCTGTAAGCAGCCCCCCCACCCCCCAGAGTATCTGTTTTATTAAGCCGCGGGGTATATATAGAGAGTAGGTGAACGCAGTCGTGATGAAGAGTAATGTGCTGTTGAGAGATTGTGGGAACTACAGTACTTATTCAAATCTAAACATCCTGCGGGGAAGAGGCCCGCTGTTGCAAAATCTACAGAAAGAAAAGAACATATATAGGCAAACAAAAAACTGGGCTCAAAAACCAAAATATATATTATATTTACATATTCAGTGTGTCTTTAATATTTATACGTTTTTCAATTATTATTGGTTCACAATCAGTAAACGTCAAATATACAGAGCCTAAAAATACTTGGCTGTTAAATGTTAACTCCCATTAGATTGTTAAAACCGCTCAATTCCCACTCTTCAGTCGTAGCGATAGCCATGTCTACTGTTTATCATGAGCACAAGTTTTCATTTATAAAACAACATAGTGGAAAAGAAGAACATTGAATGAAAATCTGCTGTGAGGGAAAAACAAACCCAGAGATATCTCCCTTCATTACTGCATTCCCAAGACTATTGTTTCCTAACAAAGCATCAAGAATCAAATCGGAGTCTGCCATTGAATAACACCCCATATAAATATATTTTTAAATTGCCCATTTATTGACTGCAAGAGGTTCATACAAATCATCCACGCCCACACAAAGGGTGCTGGTGCTGTTCTGCTGAAAAGCTCCTTCTACATGTCCACATACAGCGCATCTGACCAGGTCTAAGGGCCTTGCAGTCCCAGAGGGCAGGCGCAGGTCTCAGAGCCCCTGTGGTTGAGAATAGCTAGGTGATCTATATTCATTGGCCAGCTTTGGAGAGGCCTGCTGTCACAGCCTCCCCACCCCCCATGGAAGACCAGACCAGGGACGTGTGTGTGTGTGTGTGTGTGTGTGTGTGTGTGTGTGTGTGTGTGTGTGTGTGTGTGTGTGTGTGTGTGTGTGTGTGTGTACGTGCTCCTCATGGCACTAATGCAGTCTGACAAAGATGAATGGAGCTGGACCACACGCTCTTTACAGCGACGAGGGGTCCAGAGAGTAGAAAACGCAGGGAGTTATCTGCATAAAAAGGCAAAGAGGGGAGCGATGGAGAGAGTGTAGGTTAGGAGAGAGAGAGAGAGAGAAATGGGAGAGGAAGGGAGGGAATAGAGGAACTATGGTGGATGCAGGTGATGGACTAGGCGAGATCAGGGGAGGGAGGAGGGGAGATATAACCTACTCCTCATTGGCACTGGCTCTAAATGTATGGAGGTGAGAGTGGAGGAGATCGTTAGGGTAAAGTCCAGAGAAGGACTACATTAGAAAAAATACAGAATCAGAATCAGTTTTATTTTCACTACCATAACACACACCTGGCATATATGAAAGCTATAGTGTGAGAGGGAAGGGAAAGGGTAAGAAAAGATGCAGATGGACCGTGGAAAGAGGAGAAATACTGTAGTGATGGCAGAGAATGGGCTTTGCAGAAGAAGAGGAAGAACGAGTTAGGGCGAACAGGGAGAACGGTTTGAGAAATGAGGGCTGGTCCCATTAATGTTAATCAAACAGCCCTGGCAGATCCTAATGAAGGTTTCATAAGAGGGGTTATTCATGATTTCTCCTTGTGCTCTCACTGTCACATGTACGGGTGGTGGCAAGAGCCCCTGTGTTCATATTCTTCGCTTAATGAGATTTTTCCTTCAATTATTATTTTTCCCCATTCAGAAAGAGCATTATCTTTAAACAAATACAAACGTTGGAAAAGATAAAGTAGAATCAAATATTAGCTGCTGGGGCCAGCTGATAAGAGGAGGCCTGCTTCCGCTCAGGGTCGCTTTAAAATCTGATTAAGGGCTGTAATAAGCTGGTTTGTTGTTTTGCCGTGCACAACATGGCACAAGCATACAACAACAAGTGTGGACTTTACATTGGCAAATCAAGTCAGGGATCTGTGAAACCTATCAAATTAAAAGGCTTATTCGGCAATTTCATAAACAAAACTTTCCTCCCATTTTTTGAGATCTTCGGCCTCCTTGTTTATTTTTTTAATAGACACTGACTGGATACTAAATGGTTCTAAATCTAAAAGCAAAAGTAAAGATAGAAATATTTTACAGCTAAAATGTGTAGCAGATGGTTTACATACACATTCCAATTTGTGATCAGGAGTTGTTGTTTTGTCGCGTGTGTTTTATTTTTTATTTTAGGTCTTTTAGCAGGATCTTCAAAAACCATCAAAACATTTCAGTCCAATGTAGAAGTGGGCTGGTTTTGGTTTTAATAGTTTTTTCATTTAGAAAGCACTCTATGATTGTTGCAGAGTTATGCTCTCACTGAGTGCTTGCTTGTCTAAATATGTTGTCTGTTTCATGCTTGTTTTAAGACCGAATGCCAGGCCAAGTCCAGAGGCTGCACTATTGCATACGGGGTCAATGCAATGATGCAAGTGGGTGCAAATTCACCCTGGCGAATAGTGACACGTCTGGCTGCTTGTTTGCATTCTGAACACACCTTAAAACCTGATGAGAAAGAGCGGTAATTGAACTTTGAAATGCTCTTTTAATGCTTTATTGATTCTGAAATGTTATTATGAAATTCTAAAGAGTCTGTAACATTGATAATTCAGGATGTGGGTAAAGGTTCGGACTTAAAATATTCAAAACATGGTTTGATCACCACAGAAAGAAAAATCTACAGAATGAAACACAGCACCTCAATGTATAGACCTGAACTCTACAGAATAGTAACTACGCCAGCTCTCAGTCACGTGTGTAGCCCTGTACCTGTAATGGTCCCGATAATGACTGTTTGCCAAAGCTGTGTCACAAACAGCGCTTTGTTTTTGTTTTTTGCAGGGCATCCAAGGTGGCAGCAATGATGTGTTTACGTACCATATGCACCATGCTGGTTCCCATTATGAACCCCGGGCACTCACAGCCCTCCTCCGCTCGCCACCATTAACAGCACTCTCCTGTCAGACTAATGAACATGCCAGAAAGCACAGAGAAAGAGATAGATTGTGAGGGAGAGAGAGAGAGAGAAGCAGGAGGGAGAAAATATAGGGGGTGATGATTATGAGAGAGGTGGACTGAGGAAGAGATGGCAAGATACGAGGAAGGATATTAATAAGGGAATGAAGTGAGAGAAGACCAACAAAAAAACCATGAGGTTACAGAAACAAAGGGGTGATCAGAGAGGAACACATTTCAAACAGTCAGCAGTCCTTTCAAATATAAATCAGGTTTTATTGTGACAGCTGCAGGGACACAGAACGGAGAGGGCATGACCTGCATCAGAGCTCAAAAAAGGAAAAAATTTGCCACATTTTGAAACACAAACACAGTGCAGTTGTGCTTTCGCCAGTTTGTGTCTTATTGTCAGAAGCCACACAAAGATATAAGAATAAGCATTAGTGGACTGATCTTCTATTATGGTTTCACAGCTGGAGGGGAGTCAAAATGTTGTTCTGATTTCATGTTTGATGGGTAAAGGCATATTTCTGCATGCACGGTTGCTGTTAAGACTTGCTGTAAGTGATCGAATCATCTGAAATCCTTTTTCTTTCTTAATGCAAATAATACTTACCTATTTGATTCCTTGATCCAAATAAAGAGCTGCAGAAATATCAAATGTGATTGTTAATGTAGGCTGGAAAAGGGTTCATTCAGCCTTGTACCACACAAACTGTACAATGCAGCCGCAGTCAGCCTGAGAGAAACCACGATGACAAGATAATTAAATCTGATAGCGCCGCAGATGTGGTGCTCCTGTGTTCTGCGCTAAATGAAAGGGGAGCAAGGTAAGATGATAATGACGACCCTGGTGAATGCCCAACCAGTAAGTGCCTATTTGTACACCAAATGGATGCATGTACAATGTCACATTTAAACACTTTGAGAATTAATGTCCATGAATTATGATCAGGAATAATTCCATCAGCTTGTTAATAAATCATTTACTGCTGCTGCTTCCCTGTATCTGGGCTGGATTAGTGAGGGACATTCATAAAATGAAGAGAAGGGGAAAGGGGGGGGGTGTATGGTTGCTCCGGCAACACTAATGACACCCACCCCCTCTGTCAGTGTGGCTGGTCCTTTCCTGAAGATACCAGGTAATTGCGGCTGCTGCAGAGGTTGGTAGTGCAGACCCTAATGGGAAAATCTTTGATTCAACGTGGCGTATGTGTGGTGGTGTTTGATGTCTTAAGGAAAAAATTCCACAAGGCATTTTTTTTTCTCTGACAATTAACATTTGTGATTTTGAGCAAGTCACTGCCAAACACTTCAAATGATAGTGCAAATAATGTGATATATTTGATTTAAAAACGCTGGAGCCAAAAACAAAGCACAAAAGTACATTTTAGGAGCAAGTTCTCAGATCATATCTGAATGTATTGTGTGTACAACTATGAAATAAATGAACTTGGGTAAAAACGCTACAACAACCATTTTAGTGAGTTTGCAATTCATTTTGAAGATACTTTCAACTTTCAAGAGTTTGCTTTTGATGAAAAGATGTACAGGAATAACACACAAAAGAGTGTGTGACGTAACTCTGTATGACTACATTTAATAGTCTTACAGAGCTCTACGATACATGCTTTCACTGTCAGGTGAGTCTGATTTTCTATTCTTTAATTGGTCTTTCTCTCATGAACAAAATAAAATACATCTCATATGAATCCCTGTGCACTTTTGTGTTCATCAAGTTTTTGGTTTCATATGTACGATGCCAGTAAAAATGTGTAAAAGAAAAAAGAAAAAGAAGAAGCTTTGTCATGTTACAACAAAGATGTGTTTACTCTACTTTTCCAGAAGTTTCATGTTCAGTATTTACTTGTGTTGTATTCCCTTATGTGTTAACATAACAGTGTGGATGTCGGACTGTGTGTCTGTGCAAATCCTGGTGCCACTCTGCAAACACTGAGCTGTCTGCATGTGTTCTCAGTTTATCTGCAGGGTCAGAATGTAAGAAGAACGGGTTAGTTTGCGTTCAAACCAGGTTTTTCCTTTTAACTGTTTTCTTTTCTTTTGTTCTTTAAAATAAAAAACATCAGCTTTTTCATGCGTGAGCACAACAATGCTTAACCCACATCCATCTGACTTAGATGAGATGACTGAGGAGCCTGGGTTGTAGGTGTACAAGAGAGAGGCTTAGACCCATAGGCTGATTACTGATTACCACAGTACTGCTGAGTATGCTAAAGTGCATAGGCTCAAGGTGGGCTGGGTCACTATGATTAAGGGAAGAGGAAGGTGGGTGTTTGGTGGATTGGCGAGGGAAGGAGGTGAGTGGGCCACTGAGACCCCACCAAGAGAGAGAAGTGCTGAGGTGGATCAAGTTAAGCTGCCTGCACACCCATGAAGGAAACGTCTTTCTAGAGGAAATACACCAGCGAATGACATAAATATTACACAACTGCAGTGAATGGAGCCATGCTCGGGGATTGGGAGTGTACGTAGTCACTGTCAAAAGTGTCACTGGATGGACTCAAAGGGCTGCAGAGGAAGCCTGAAGCGAATTGGTCAGTATGTTTAGGGTCATGCAGCCCAGTCTTGAGGGGAAGAGGTTGAACACACACACATCAAGAAACACTAAAAGAAAATGTGCTTCAGTAGAGGAAATACTTAAAAATGCTGAGTTTTCCTTTAATCTCCAATGTGCACGTGCATGCGTGCATGTGTGTGTGTGCGCGCGCGCGTGTGTGTGTGCGTGTGTGTGTGTGTGTGTGTGTGCGTGCGTGTGTGTCTGTGTGTGTGCATGTGTGTGTGTGTTCATGCGTATACAGTGTGTGCGCGCGTTCATCATTCCCCTAGAGGTAGCTCATGATTTTATTGCCTGTCGACTTATTGCCACGGTGTAACTGTCCAATTGCTAGGGGTGAGACCATAATGAAGTTGGCTTTTATTGGTAAACAGTTAGAGTCAAGAGGCCACTTCAGCTGCAGGTCACAGCTTTTATGCATATGTAGCTATGTGTGTGTGTGTGTGTGTGTGTGTGTGTGTGTGTGTTGTGTGATCGACTACGAGCCAGACATAGGATGATCAAAACTTTTAACAATCGCATTGAAAAAATCTGTCAAGATCAATTATATTTACATTACCATTTTGTGAAAACTTAGTATAGGCTCATTCACCCCAATTACAAAATACATATTTATTCACTCAGTGCTCATGGTGTTAATCCATGCAGGTGATAGCACTGTGCATGGATTAACAATGTTGAGTTAGATGTGTTTGTGCTATGAGTGCGACAATGGAAGTTCCGTTCCCCTCCATTGCATTGGGGCGGCGGCAAAAAATGCCCTAGACAGAAATCTTAAAAGATTGACAAATAAAAACTACATTTTCTGCTTAGCTATATACAAGAGTTAAGTGAGACACTGTTTTTATTATTTGAGTAATGTTTACTGTAATGGATTAGCATGTTTTAAAAGTCTGCCTCACAATTCTCCAACCATACAGGATTGAATGAAAACCAGAACCAGAAGTGCAGTGTCAGCAAAACTGCTTTATCCTTGGTGATCAGTAATGATCTGCTGAGGAAAGGTCGTCATGAGGCAGGAATGGCTGTGTTTCTGAGTAAGTGCCAGGGGCCATTCAAAGAGAAATGACCAATGACAGCACATGCATAAATGACCAACAACCTCTATGCCACACTTAGTCAATAATCATTAAAACTGTTGCTATGTAATGGTAATTACACACATAGCCTTTTCAAACAGTTACTGTGAGTCACACAGGGGAGAAGCTGAAATGTTTGCTTTATCGATTGCAAGAAGCCCTTCTTATGTCTCGTAGTCTCCAACGCTTTCATATAGATATGCATCATCCACTGAAAGTAAAAAAAACTGAAAGTAGCAAATATTACCATTAAACAGATACACACACACACACACACACACACACACACACACACACACACACACACACACACACACACACACACACACACACACACACACACACACACACACACACACACACACACACACACACACACACACACACACACTCACACAAACACAGAAACAGTATTCCTGCCAGCCAGGGTGGAATAACCAGAGATGTGCTTCAACTTGCCCAACGACATTCCCCAGAAACCATGGCAACCTAGAAATAGCGCGAGCGTGTGTGTTGTGTTTACTTGTCTTGAAGGATCTCCAGTGCCCATCAGCCTCACACAGTCTGAATGAGTGACTGCACCGGCCCTCGCTGGAGCCACTCTACATCTTTCAGGCCCTGAATAGGGTCAAGCCTGCATGGCAACAATCTCTTCTTCCTTTGTGGCTCTTTGGGATCCTTAAAAGAAACCAGGAGGGCATAAAACTCATTCACTGACTCACCCACTCACTTACGTGCACACCCACACACACACACCCACTCACATACACACGCTTGGATGCATGCACACACACGCACGCACACACATGCGCACGCACACACACACACACACACACACACACACGTACAGCTGCAGAATGCGATGGTCTCGTGGGAGTGGAAGGGTAAGTGCAATACAACCTCAAAGTGACCCTTGGTTGAATGATTGTGTATTGGTGGACACCTACACATGTGCACACACTAACTAAATAATGACTCAAGCATGTTACAGAGGGGAATCCGGCATCTCAATGCAACTCTATATCTATCTTTAACCCTTTCCAGTGAGGAGCTGGTATATTTTGATACCTATAGGTTGCGTACGATTGAACGAGAGCACAGCCAAGGGTCAGTTTACACATCTCTCCCTCTCTCTCTCTCTCTCTCTCTTTCTCTACCTCTCCTCAATTATTCATACACTATACCATCCTCTCTTGCTCCCAGCCAATCACCATAAGCCGAGAATGAGGAGAGGAGTCTTGGGGGAGGGCATGGAGAAACTTGGGAATGAAGAAAGAGCTGATGAATCCGTGGGCTGGCCGTAAGAAGCTGCCACTCACTCATTCACTGTGGGCTCCATTATCTCCTGCAAGGTATCAGACATGGAAGTATCTGATTCCACAGGCACAAACTGTAGATGGAAAACATGCACCATGATCACATGTACACTCTTTACATAAAGCAGCTGCAGCCCCCCCCCCCCCCCTTTAATGCACACACACAGACATGCTCAAGGAAGCCATCACTGAACAATACCACCACAATTGCTGTGTAAGCATTAGCATAGTAATGGTGTCTTGAATACAGGGTCAGGCACAGCTCATAGGTTATTAGACCAACTCCAGGTGCCTCACATCTCAAAATAACCCCATTCAGCAATGGTTACAGGCCCGTTTTATGTGTCCGTAAAATATTTTTCTAAAGGCTCAACGATAGTCATGGAATAAATGTAATTGAACGTAAAGCAGGCTAACAGTGGCATAACGAATACATGAGTTGAAAGGTTTTTGAGCAGGAACAGATTAGGATTCCTATTCTGGATGAAAGATGGATGGACCCAGAGCAACAAAGCACATTGACTAGGTTTGCTGAGTCCGTTTCAGGTCATTTTGTGTCGGCAGGAACTGGGAGGCAAATGTAATGCAGTTTCTAATGTATGTACGAGAAAGCAGAAAATGATCTGTACTGATGAAAAGTATGTAAACATGTGAGGCACACTTCCACAGTTCAGTATCAAGAAAAATGGCCCAAATCAACAGATTTTTAGGCCCTTGAATTGGGCATGCTCCAAAAACACATTTTCCTGCATTTCCCATAATGCAATTTGATGATGTTATTTATATTATAAACCCTACATGCCCACATCTGTCATAGTCCACACTCACAGTTTGTAAGGCTACCTTTCTGTTCAATTTCAAGTGGCAAGCTATTGGGCGATAATCCTGATTACATATGACATCATTGGGAGCTAAACTTCAAGTATAAAAGTGCCCACTTAAATAAGAAATGTTTCTACAAAACTATGAATGGGACTCTATGAAACATGAGGCATAACATGTTTGTTACCAAATTAGTAAAACCAGCTCAAATGACTGTATTCAAATATTTTGACTTAATATATACACACACACACACACACACACACACACACACACACACACACACACACATATATATATATATATATATACATAATAATATATATATATATATATACATATACACACACACACGTGTATATAAATACATAAATATATATATATATATATATATATATATATATATGTATATATACATATATTTATTTATTAGGTACAGCGGTTCATTTTCTTGTTAACACATATAACTTATCAGCCAATCACATGTCAGCAACTCAATGCATTTAGGCATGTAGACCTGGAAGGGACAACTTATTGAGGTTAAAACTGAGCAACAGAATGGGGAAGAAAGGGGTTTTAAGTGACTTTGAACATGGCAATGTTGAGGGTGCCAGGAGGGCTGGTATGAGTATTTCAGAAACTGCTGATCTACTGGGATTTTCACTCCAAACCATCTCTAGGGTTTAAAGAGAATGGTCCGAAAAAGAAAAAATATCCAGTGAGAGGCATTTGTGTGGACGTAAAATGCCTTGTTGAAGTCAGAGGTCAGTGGAGGATGGGCAGACTGGTTCGAGATGATAGAAAGGCAACAGTAACTCAAATAATCACTCGTTATAACCAGGGTATGCAGAATACCATCTCTGAACGCAAAACATGACCAACCTTGAAGCAGATGGGCTACAGCAACAGAAGACCCCACTAGGTGCCACTCCTGTCAGCTAAAAACAGGAAAACGAGGCTACAATTCTCACAGGATCACCAATATTGGACAACAGCAGATTGAAAAAGCATGCCTGGTCTGATGAGTCTCGATTTCAGTTGCGAAATTCAGATGGCAGGTTCAGAATTTGGCGTAAACAACATGATAGTATGGATTCATCTTGCCGTGCACCATCAACCATGCCATGTTCAAAATCCCTTTAACTCCCTCTCTTCCCCATTCTGATGCTCGGTATGACTTCAGTACATTGTCTTGACCACGTCTAAATGCCTAAATGCATTAAATTACTGCCATGTACTGCTGATTAGCTTTTTGTTTTCATAAGCCATTGAACAGGTGTACCTAATAAAGTGGCCGGTGAGTGTACACACACACACACACACACACACACACACACACACACACACACACATATATATATATATATATATATATATATATATATATATATATATATATATATATATATATATACATATATATGTGTGTGTTGTCCCTTCCAGGTCTACATGCCTAAATGCATTGAGTTGCTGACATGTGATTGGCTGATACACGTGTGTGTGTGTGTGTGTGTGTGTGTGTATGTGTGTGTATTTATAGGTTTAAGCAGCTGTATAGGGATCTATTGTGTCATTTTGTTTTTAGCACAAGTTGATTATTATCATTTACAAAACAGATGGTCATACTTTGCATGGCTGTGTGCTTTGCATGAATATTGCATAATGTTGTGAGGAACTGAGCAAACAGCCTAATCGCTCTTTCTCCCTAGGGTACGGCTGCCACACTGACCTCCCTCCCACAATGCATTCTGGTGGCTTCAGGGCAAAGGGTGTAGCTCTGTGCCGAAAGGGAGCTCTCTTCCTGCCCTGTAACATGCAGCCCTCACCTTTATTCTACTCCTCTCTTCTTCTTTGTCCATGGTCGTCCACTGTCTTTGAACACAAAGTAAAGACACAAAAGAGAGTGGAAGAGAAAGAGACAATGAGAGACAGACAGGTAACCCAAAAAAAAGGAGGAGGGGAAAAAAGACGGCAAAAAGAAATAGAAAGCGGAGCAGATCAAATTCTGTCCAATTACAACAGCAGCTGAGGTGTAAAGTGAAATGGTAAGGAGAGGGAGGGGGGCACCTAACCTGACAGAGAGGAGACTGAGGCCAGCTGACAGCAAGATATTTAGAGTCACCCTTCTGTAGATAATTGTTTAAAAGCTTTATCTTACAACTTTTGAGAGTTTTGCATAAATAATTCATTGAGGTAATGCAGTAATTCCCAGCATATTTAAAAGAAAATCTACATAAGCGCCTATGGAAAGACAGACATGACACTTGGTGGCTGTTCTGACAAGTTGGTAACACATGCCATAATGAGGAACAAAAAATGCATTAACGAATAACTACAATTGAGAAAAGTAAGTAATTTCCACTTTCATTAAATAAACTCATTAAATATTCTAAGATGTAACATGAAATGGTTTGTTTAGAAAATATGTTTACTCCACGTTCAGAGAGCAGGAAGAAAAGAAGAGGAAATTCTCTGAAATTGAAACACGTGTTTCTTCACAAAGACCTTCCTTGATCTTCTAACAGTGCCACATCTTCCAAGGCTCTTTCATGCCATCATCGTTACTCCCTTAGAAAAATCCTACTCTGAAAAGAAACGTTTCTTATTCTCCTTTGTACTGCTTTGATTCTTATGCAGGGTCAGAAGCAACCGGTAATTGGAGCATAAGGGGACATGAAAGAGACCTTTTTATGTAGAATCCTGTTGTGAATGGACATCTATTTTTCAGTTATTTGGTTATATGATTTTTGACATTGTAAGGCATAGGGGCATATGTAATAAACGTGTCACGCTCGCAATATTAAATGGACGTTTATTAAAACCGCATGTAAGCAGCGGCCAGTAATTTAATTGCAATGTTTTTCACGCAAGATTACCTGGGTGATTGTGCCTGTGCAAGAGTGAGATGAGGCTTTCAGCGTGTTAATATGCACACTCTGATTAACAATCAAAGTCAGCCGCTGAATGATAAATTAGGAGCAAGTTTTAATTCACTCACCACCAAACAGAATTACAGGCACAATGTAAACAGAAGCACACGCGCACACACAGACACACACACAGTGGGAAAGAGATAAACAATTTAGTGCAAAGGGGAGGAGATTAGAGAGCAAATGGGTTTACCTATTCGCCATGACGCTGATTACTCTGAGACGAATACCTTTCCGCTCATGATATCCATCCACGGTTTATGACCTCATTGTCTCATTATAGGTGGCAAACGAATGAGACATTGTAGCAAAGACCGAATGACCTTATATCTAGAGGACATTTGTAATGCCTAAATGTGGCTTTAAAGGCACTACGAGTAAGTCGGCACGTTGGCGACACCTTTGAACAAAAGCGGTAGTATTATTACGACGCCAGCTGTCGTGAAGCTGTTTGCTTGCTCGTGCAGGGCTGCAAGATTCAAATAATCAGGAAGCAATATGGTGCGTGTCCGTGTGTGGACTCATTTCGGCTCGGTGAGAGTGGTGGTGACACAGCATCTACTAATGCCAGTAAGTGCTAAACACTCCTGATTGCAATGAGTTGATGCATTGTCACCTCTCACGGAGCTGAACGAGTCTTTAGTAGGCTACCGCTCATTCATTTAGGAGTAAACACTGCAGTCTAGGTTCACTCCGTGAAATTGTGTAGGCCTATACGTTGCTTGGCAACGCCCTCCCACCCGCCTATCACTCTCCCTTTTTTGCTTTTCTTCATTGCATTTTCTTTTTTTGCTTTGATGGTTCAGCCCCGTTATCAATTATGACGACAAATAACTGTCTCAAACAAGGCTCCCGCTCCCCTTCTAGGGTGACCAGATCGCATTTCCATTACTTTTCACACGTCCCGCAAATTGAGACGTTGTCCCGCATTGTTATTGAAAGTGAGCCCCCCTTTTTAAATGCGTGTTTTATAATCTGGTAGCCTATATATCCGATAGCTGTGTGGAGACAGCAGTCTGTGAGTGTGCGTCTCTCCGTTTGTCTCTGTGTGTGTGTATCGCACTGTCGGGGGGCTGCTGGGCTCAGTGGCTCTGTGAAGGTGCTGCCTGCTTCGGCATTTCCTTTCTGTTACTTCAAAATAAAAGCCAACTCACGTTTGTCAAGTGAAATGCTTATGTGAAGCCAGTGAAATGCTTTTAATGTGAAGCCGCAGCCTTAACTCTATTTGTTTAACAGTAGCTAACTTAACTGCTGCGCGCTGATCTAAAGATAGTGTTTTTTAATATAGAAAGCCGTGTCTCTGGCATTACCGGTGGTGACACGAGTTTATTTTGCTAAAGAAAACGGCACTTTGTCCCGCACAAACGTAGTCTTTGTCCCACATCTGGTGAATTGGGATCTGGTCTCCCTATCCCCTTCCCTCACCTGGAGCCATAGGCTTCTCAAATCGCGTTCCTGCGCCACACTGAAATCTGCGACCAATGCGGATATGTGACCATAGAGCATGCACGCGTGAACCGAAAATCGGACTGGGTGTACGACCAGATCAAATGCAGTAATAAAAACTATATAAAAACGTCTTTCTTTGCACTGATGGACTTGTTTGCTGTTAAAGGTAATTTATGATTATGAGAGGAAACATGAGGCTGTTTAAAAGATATTTAAAAGTTACTCGTTGCCGCTTTAATGAAAGACTCCTGTTACAGTAACCAAATGAAGTATTGCTGCAATTAACATTGCTCTCATGATTAATTAATCTGTTGATTTCTTTTGCCTTTTGATCAATTGTCAAGTTTATTAAATTTCATGAAAAATGCCCTTCACAACATCCCAAAGCCTGAGGCGATGCCTTCACACTACTGGCATTGTCTGACCAATGGACCAAAACCCAAAATTAAAGAATGATACTATAAAAGGGAAGACAGCACAGCAAATCTTGACCTTTTGGCAAGATGGAACTGGAGAATATTTTGCATTTTTGCTTGAAACATTTTCATACTTCACTTTTGACATTGGGAAAAAGTTCAAGGTCTATTTAAGCTCTGCTGGAGTTCTCGATCAGACACACATGACTTTGATCATCAGATAATGAGTCTGCACAGAAATGTCCAAACATACTTTAGTCTTTTAAATTTGTCTGGTGAAATGCTGCTCGTAAAACCAGCGTGGACAAAAATAGTGTCGGAATTCTGAAATTAAATGTAAACTCTGTATAGTGCCTTAAACATTGGAACGAGAAGTGTCCATGGGATGCCCACTGCTAACAAATCCACTATGAAAATGTTTACTGCTCAACAGACTGAACAACAGAACATACAGTATGTTGGGTAGGTAGTGGTCTGAGAAAACTAGCCAATGAGGAAGTCATGCAGCTACGATATGGACCTTGAAGTAAGACTGTTTTGTCAACTAATCAACGAGATTTTCAACCCTAAAGACTGAGGCTCTTAGTGAGACATTTCTTTTGGAGAAAAGCAGACCGTTTTTGGTTTTCAGTAAATTGCACCAAGCCTTCATAGACATACGTACGTTAGGTGTGAGGAAAATTGAGCATTCTTACATGTACTAAATCCACTCTGCTTTCTGTTAAAGAGAACAAAAAGGAATCCTACTCTCCCATTATGACCGAACAAAAAACTAAAACAGAACCTCTACCAAGACGCAGGTCAGCCAATCCCTAATTCTTATTTAGCTCTGAAAATGGGATAATGATGATAATGAGTATGATTACCGAAATGGACGTCTTGGAGCACAATAATCTGAACTGTCCAATCACAAAAGGGAAAAAAGAATCTATGCATTTTTCTATTGTGTGTTACAGCTTACAGTACTAGCCTACTTTGTAAATGAACTGGCATTAGCATGCGCTGAAAAGGAGTGAAGCCCGGGGTTGAAGGGAGCAGGTGAAAATCTCACTTTGAATCATTTCCCCTCCCGGTCCCGGCCCATTGTTCCATGTCCCCACACATGGCAGAGGCAACAAGAAAGGATCCTTTTATTCCGGGCCAAGCCTGTTCTCCTCGTTTATCGTTAGGAGAGGGGGAAGAGAGGGGGAATATTCTGATGGAAAGCAGGGCCTCTGTGGCAGCCCAGGCAGTTGTGTGCCAGCTGAAAAGACTCCGCGGGCTGAAGCTGTGGCGGTGCCCACCACCTGCCGAGTTCTTTCTCCTTCATCTCTCCCTTGCGCTCCCTGCTCTCTTTCTCTGCCTTTCACCATCAAGCGTGCGTTGACTCAGCAGTCCAGGTTCAATGCAGGCAGAGGCCTCATGAATTAAAGAAAAGAAGAAAAAAAGAAGGCTATATACAAAACAGAGAGAAAAGATTAATTTCTTGGGTGGGAGAGTAAAAGGGGGTGAAAGATGCAGGCAGATACATAGGTACTGTATTTTGTTTTGCTTTTGAAAGACTCGAGGCCTGAGCTGCACCTGGCTCCCGACTTCTGAAGTTATTTTCAGTGGTGTTGAAGAAGGACAAGG
>NC_137231.1:25759493-25894218 GCF_949987685.1 Ammodytes marinus
ACCTTTAACATTGTTGTTGATCAAAAGAGTCATATTACCATTTAATACTTAGTTTTACTGATTACTGTTATCATAATTTACCATAATTCACAAACGTATGTTGACTTTTCACTATTTCTACTTGAAATACTTGACCATTTCATCTCTTTGGACGTTTATAATTCTTCAAAATAAATTAAGAGAAATATCACTCAATGCTTTATCTGGTCATAATGTTTGCAACCATGTAAGGCTAACTGTGTCTATACAGGTTAAGTCAAATGTGCTTCATGAGCCCCACCATGCAGAGCTGTGTTTCACAATATGTGGCTACTAATGACCTCAAACGATGATGAACATAATATTACTACATCACAACATTCTGTTAATATTTCCTTTTCTTCATGTGAATTCGTAAATCATTTTACCTCTCCTGGTATAAGCAAAATATAAACAAACAAAAAAGAAAGCATTTTTTCTACTAATATCTCTCTGTTATTAACACAACTTGTCTTTTTTTTATTTTAGTCTTACTGAGCGAAATCTCCTTTCTGTAAATGACTGCACCGCCAAACATGGCAGAGAGCGCTACCTGGTGGCACAATATGAAAACTGAGCTTTGGAGCCACATAACAGCAGGTCCCAGGTCTTTTAACAGTCTATGGCCCAGGGTCATAAAGACTGGGTGTATATATACAGTGGATGTAATTATTAGCATAAGCTGACACAAGAATTTAGAGTGGTGAGTAAATATTACAGAAAGACAAATGGGCTCCTTCAGCTCACAGCAATGAAAGGGAACAATTGCTTCTACGATAAGAGAGACAAAGAAACGGATGAATAATCCTTCCAATAATGTTACTGTGTCAACTCTGGTGACAGTGGCAAACCTTTTACCGGAAGTGCAAATGGTTGATGGTGAAGTTTCCTTCAGCATGTGAATACATGTAGTGAGATTTTTGCACATTTCCTGTATGGGGTCTTCAGATGGGCCGTGTGACTTTGTCTGTTGTGGTCTGGTCTGAGTAAGTGCACACCCATAAAGATCCTTTGTGTTGACATTACTGGAATGACCTCAAGCACAAAACTGTTTGTTAACATAATCTACACACGATCTAAAGAGGAAGGTAAAGAAAGGAGTTTGCTGAGACATCAAAAGCTTAATTTGAACAATGATCTCACATAACCTGAAAGTGACACATTCGGAGCGAGTTGTGAGAGACATAGAAGTGCAAACTCAAAGGAAGACAAATGTATGCCCTGACATTAATATGTGATTGGTCTGGGGTCTTCATGCAGTTATAATATGGAACAATAAAAAGGAAATAATAAGGCGAGATTCAAGATTTTTTTTTTTAAGCTTTCAAAGCAGAACTTTTAGGAAGTGGTGAATCACTCTGGTTGACTGGTTGCTTTCATCTTAGAGGTAGGTCCTTGGTGTATGTGTTAAAAACATCCAACACGTTTGCCTTTTGACCTGGTTTTATTGCAGGTGCATTCATCTCTCACATTCACAAGTCTGTTTAGCTTACATAGCATGACATATAGCAGTAAAAAACAACATGTAATCATTTGCTTTTACTTTGGCTCTTGTATTATTGGTTTCAAAAAAGGGGAAAAAAAAGAAAAAAAGAAAGACAACACCCTCCAATCTCTTTAAATGCAAAGTATCACTCTTAATACAGCCGTGTGCTTTAACATGCCGAGAAATGGTTGAAATATTATCAATCAATATAATAGGTCAACACAGTTTATCAACAGTAAAGATCATAAAGTGATTGTTGCGTCAAAGAAGTGCAAAGATAAACGTGGTTAAAGAGGTGAACTTTCAGACTTCTTCATTTCTTTTTTGATCCAGTTGAGTTGTTTTACTGAGAGAAAGGCATACACTCCAGGCTTTGTGAGCAAGCCACATTGACGTCCAAAAGAAGTGATTCCGACTAGCGCTCCATTGCACAACAGTGGCCCTCCTGAATCCCCCTATTGCGGAGAATTCAAATACATGATATGTCACTTTTAAGCTTGTACACATATACTGTATATACAAGTAGGGTTAGGGTCAAAGTTAGTAGATGGCAGTAGTAGTAACTGTTCTGATGTCCTGTAAAAAGCACACTCACCTGACAGGTATCAGTTCTTCTGTTACCGTCTGACCCAGCACATATCATGGCGCTGGTGATAACAGGCTTCAGGCCGTAATATTCAGGAGAGTTGCACTTCACTCTGTCGATCACGGTCACATTGGCAGACATCAGGACATTTGACATTTGCCTTTTGACGTTGTTAGTTTTGCCCCATCCAGCCACCAGACAGTCTGAGCCAGCTTCTGGTTCTTTGACGGTGTTACCCAACTTGAGAAAATCCACCGTCTTGGTTTTTTTCACCGGTTTGTCAAGCTGAAATTTAAAAACAATAAGATCATCTGGATGCTGACTGAGAATAGACAGAAAGTTCATACCCAATTTTTAAATGACTTTTTCGTTTTGTATTCTTTCTTCTTCTTTTTTATAATAAGGAATGGTTGTGCTTGTCTCTATGTATTTGTACTCTACTTGGAGTAGACTACTACCATCTTACCTTGAGCAACATGAGGTCATTGGCCTTATCTTTCTCATCATAGCAGGGATGAGGAACACGGCTCTTAACCGTTCTGACCTGCCTGGAGTCTTTTTCTTCATCTTTGATGGAGTGAACCCCCAGCAACACCTTCTTCATTCTGCAGGAGCAGGAAACACAAGTGCATTATTAGGTCAGAAATGACATACACCAAAAGTGCTAAATCTAATCAAAAAAGGACTTCACAATTACCTTGTTATAGATGCATTATCACGGGGTAAAAAAAGATAAAAATATGTGTATTTTTTAAATATGATATCAAAATATACTTTAATGCATTAGTATAGAATGATGGTTAATTTTAGTGCACATTCTCAGATTTGAACATTTTAAGAAATGCTGTTCTTACTTTTCACAGTGGGCAGCAGTCAGGACCCATTTGGGATCGATGAGTATCCCTCCACAGAATCCCTTCTCGTTATTCAGAAGAGCCATAAAGGGCATTGAGTGGGGCTCCACTTCTTTCCCACCGATAATCTCAGAGCCATTACCTAAAACAAACAAAAGGAGCCATAACTAAATAATTTATCAACTGAAATAAACCACATTAATCTGCTGCATTGTAATATTGAAAATAGCAAGATGAGCAATGTACCTTAGATGAATGACAATTTGATACACAGAGGATACTACTCACTTGACTGGACTATGAGGAGGACCATACATGAGATAAAAACAATGAAATCCCTCAGGCAGAACATCTCTTCTTATCTATGTCTTTGATGTGATGGTGAATGCACTGAAACACACCTCGATGCACACTTTATATCTTCATGTGTGTTATGTGTCAAAGGATGTGGTCTGATCGTGGAAATGCTTGAGTCAGCAAAATGGACGCAAGCATGATATGAGAATCTGTGAGAGCCGTCCTCTTTCAGACGCCTGTGGTAAAGTCTGTTGTCATTTACCAGTCATCGAGACCATTTGAGTCCACAGGCTGTGTGGTGGAGGCCTTTACGCGAAGCACCTCACGTTGTCAGGTTAGCAGACATTTGGGTGTGGGTGGTCTCAACCCCCTGCGGCTACAATTATAAGTGCTTTTGATAAAGTCATGCCATCGTTCAGAGGAAATAATGGGAAATAAACCTCATGGCTGATGGGAACCCAGGCTGGTGGAGGGGAATATTCAAGTATAAAGCAGTATCCATTTTCTTAATTCACCATCTGCCAGCAAAGATGGATCTTTCCTAAATGATGATCTTTTGATTTAATTTCATCAAATGGGCAAAAAAATAGACATCATGTCAACCATCTTGCATTGTTTATTTTATCTTTTGACTATTAGTTACATGAGCAGCCACCAAAACAAATGACGTACAGTCCATTTATACTGGTGAATTAAATGTTAAAAACCCATCACAGAATAAAATATCCTGAAGGCACCACAGATCTCGGAAAATATAACCCAAAAGCCAGAGGAACAAGCTTTGTGGTTACAAACACTTTCTTTATGTAAAACATGTTCATTGCCTAAATCATCACTATATGTTTTAGAAGTAGCTTGAAAAAATATTTCATCTTTGATCAGAATACTGTAAATTATCATTTTACTGTTTTGAAATGTGATTTTTGTTTTGCTTATGATACAACACATCCACCAAAGGCCTGATGTAACACTTTAGGTATGAACTAGGAACATTGCCTACTAAAAATGGTGTTTGTAAATGAAAAAACAAAATTGTGTTTGTAAAACAAATAATTTGCAGTAGCAAATACATTTTCAAATAAACTATATAATAGTAATATTTGGCTTCATGCAGAAAGCCTGCAGTTAAAGGCCCAAACCTAAAATATGGTATCAAACAAATACAAACAAATAAATAAAAAAACAACAAACAGTAAAAAATAAATAAAAATTATGTAAAAATTGATACATAAACTGTATTGGGGAAATAATACTTTTCCTCTAAAGACCCCATAAAAAAGTATTTTTAACAGCATCAAACTGGGCCATTTGACCTTAATTTTGTCTACATAATTCACTATGGCCACTTTTTCTTTTCTGATAGGTATCACACTTATTAGCTGTTTCAGAACATAGACGTTTCTGTTTGGAACATTTTTGAAGTAGGGGAGAACAAGGTAATGTGAGACATCGGGTAATGTGAGACACCCCCTGTATCCAGGCAATGGAACACTTTTTTGGTCATCTGAGCATGATGGTTTCAAGCCCCTCCCATTTCCCCTTGGCCATGAAGGATAGGACCTCAATGTGCTGTTGTAAGCATGTTGTTTTCACAAAAATATTTTTTTTGCATGTAAAAGTATATTTCTCGCTGTCAACTTAATCAACTTAAGCTTAACTCTGTCCTTTAGAGACCCCAATTTCGCAAAATGTACTGTGGAGGTCTGGAATACCTTTTTCCTTTTCAAACGATTTCTCAGGTATTGTCTGGGATCATCTCGATTATTGCCTCCTCAGTGGAGAGCTCAGCTGGCGAGATGACTTGATCCAACTCTTCCAAATGATCTGTAGAGGAAAACATAAATGGACAAATGAAGGATATCTGGAGGATATATATTTGACATGCTTGTATTCTATGAAGGTTAGTGTATTAATGTTTTTATTACACAAGACAGGAGACTTGGATTTTTTCAGGAAACAATAAAGAATCCACAGTGGAGGAGCCAGAGACGCCAGCTTGATCAACTTCCAAGGGAAAAATATTTTCTCCTCTTTAGGTAAGAGACCAGAAAAAAAAAAGAAATGGATCACATACAAATACAAAGAAAAGAAACCTGAACTTCCACACAAAATACACAGCAGAACTTTTTTTTTTACTGTAAGTCCTTCCTACCTGTTCTGACTTGTAAACTGATCGGTTGACTTTGAAGGGCCTTGTCACCACCTGTGACATTGTCAGGACGGAAAACAAATGTGGAAATCTCTATGTGGTACTCTGTAGCTGTAGATAAGTTGAAGAGGCTGACATTCATGGAGGCAGAGCCATTGATGTAGTGGTAGAGGAGCGTATGACATGTGTTGGTGCATGCCGTCACGTTGTAACTGTGTGGTGTCATCTGCATAAAGGCTGATACATTCCAGCTCAGATGCACACAGTCGGAGCTCACAGAGTCCACCGCCACTTCCTTCAGAGACATTGGACCTGTGAGGGAGAGAGAAAATGAACGGGTCAGGGGAAAAGTTTACACCTGATTTCCACTTCACTTGGGCCAGTCTTGTGTTAAAGTCACTAAAGTGTTTCCTGTGGTGTCTCCCCCCTGTAGTAGGAGTGAGATATTTTAGGTTAGGCGGTTGTTGTTTGGCATCAAGATAGATAACTGGTTGGGTTTGCGGATGGGGTGTGGTTGTTTTGAAGACTCAGTATTGCAGAAAATAAATGGTTAGGGCTGAGGTCGGGTCCTGACAGGTAGGGGCACACACAGACTAATGGGGAAACGGACTTCAATGCAGCACCGTACCAAAGTACAAATAATCAAGTGAAAACATTTTGAAGGTAATGAGATGCACAAAAATATGAAAAAAAGGTAGGAAGAAAGAACAAAAGAAAGAATGAGAAAACTTGTTGTCCGTTATGTGTTCACAAATGAATAAACAGACTTTTGTAATTGTCTTGCTCCATCATGGGCACCAAACGGGAAAATAAAACCAAGTTTATAGCGGAGAATAGATTGACAGACGGACATGCAACACTGATCCATATTAGCTCTTCTGGTGGCGAAAAAAGAGCAAACAAGAGGCCTTTTTCACAGCACACATTCTCACAAGGGTTAATATCATCAACAAACGCCTTCCGTTCCACTCGAGTGTCCCAGTAAGACGTGACAGTGTGACAGTGAGACAGCATGAACAACAGAAGGACCCCGAAACTTAAGCAGCTCAGTGGAATTCAGCCATCATTCTTTGTATTACTTACACCTTCCCTCTCTTTTCTCCCAGGCTCTCTGTGTTGGATCATCAGTGGTCCTGGGTCCTCTCTCTCTCTCTCTCCCTCGGCTGACGACGGCTCATCCAGACGACAAGATCTGGATCATCGTTCCCCAGGAGATTTATCCACTCCTATTTTGTCTTATCTCCCCACTTTACATGCTACCTTGACTTTCTCTTCCCTTGCATGTTTAGTTTGTTTCTCTGTCTGTGTAAATGCTGTGCTTTCCTTTTCTCTGGTTGTGTGTCCCTGGGAGTGTGGCTCAAGGTTCTACATATTTGGCGACACTTGAATGATTGAACGTCCTCCTGAAACATTATTGAAATGTTTTACCATCTACATGAAACAGATTGTCATGAAAACACGACACACTCTAATGTTTGTGAAAGTGTTTTCTTTGAGTGAGTTTTTTAAGTTAAGTCCCGTGAAACAATTTTCTATTTGTGATATTGGGCAATTTGAATACAATTGACTTGACCTGACTTGTCTTCTTTCTACTGTGACATAAAAATGGTATGAATCCATCCCAAATAGTGTTTGTACAGGTAGAAACAAGATAACAAAACTTAAATAAAAGCATCTTGTAACATTGTATGACGGCTGGGGGACATGATTGTTTCGTCTTGGCATGCAATGCTGGCAGGACAGGAATTTAGTTGTTACGACACATTCTGTGTTATTGTCTAAAACACAACCATATCCCATATTATCATCATGTCGAACCTGGCAGGGAGCTCTTTCTCTTCTGCAATAGCCGCCCTAAATAAAATACCTTGCTGAGCTTTGAATTAAAACTATAGATTTCCTATATGTCTATATGCATGCACAGATTAGTATGTATTATCTAAATGTATGTGGAGATACAGTACCTTCCCCTGGGACAATAAATATATTCTGTTAGTATTAGTGTCATACACAAGTTGACATATTTACCAGTTTCTAAATTGTACAAATAGGAAGCATTATTCACCTTGACAGACGACCATGTGCGGCTCCTCACAGTAGCGGGCCAAGAGCTTCTTGTCCGTCTCTAGCGTGGCCTCCAAACTTGCGCAGTGGCCTTCATAGTTTATTATGTACCAGTGTTCATATCTCAGCTCTTCCCCACTCACCCACTTCCAGTCACTAAAGACACTCTGACACTGCAAACCCAGCCAGAAGCTGAACTTCTTGCCGGCGGTGGCATTGCAGAGACTGAAGTACTCCTCTTCTGTGCTGAGGACAGCCAGGTCCACATAGTGCCTCTGACACATCTCCCGGGCTTTGGACCACGACATCAATCTCTGGTCAAGGACGTAATGCGACACGGTCTGGCACACGGTTAATCCACAGCACATCACTGAGTCAGGAGATATTAGCAGAAAGGAAGATAGACTAGTTGAAAACTCTTTTATGGTTATAAACAACATCCGTGCACTGTGATCCCTCTGTGTTTCTGGCCTAATTCCCTGGCTGTGCACCCATGGATGGATTGCGGAATGGATAAAATTCTGCTGATCAGTCTTTAATATTGAATCCAAAATCCAATCCACTCAGCAGTATTTTTGCAACCAACAGTCACATGCACCAAAGTGTTCAGCTTCACTTGCAAAATAATACTGAAAGAGACCCATAACTACTGCAAGGAGGCATTCAAGTACCACAGAGAGACACAAACTGACCACAAAGAGATGCAAAACAACTTGAAATAGATGCAAAATAGCCAAAAAGAGATGCAACTCAATGTCAGAAAGTTACTGTATTTGTTTTGTCTCTTTCATTCTGGGTTGTTTTGCTCATATGCAGCACTTCCTTTTTTGCAGATGCCCTCGGCCTGTTTTCTCCTAATGATTACCCCTTTTGTTCTAACTTATGATAAAATGAAGAACACATAACTGATAAATGACAAATTATACAACAGCTGATGCACTTTACAATATACATGACTTTAATTTGGTTGGTCAGAATTAAACATGAAAAATTACTACAATCTCATCAAGTGCAATTTCAAACCATGACCTACCCAGAACAACCAGCTGTGGCAGAGTCTGCATCTCACAGGCAAACGTGCAGCAGTAGAATCTGTGTTAAGTTTTCGTATATCTTTTCATTCCTTTACCGTCCCAAAGCTGACCATCGGCTTTGTAGTGTTTCTCCAAACACCCTTCGTCTACTTAAGACTTCTTCAGCTCCCTCGGTCCTCCACACCTTGGAGGCGTGGAGGACCTGGGAGTGGCCATGAGTACACGCCTGTTTCCTGATGTTTATTTTTGAAAAACTATTTATATACTGAAAATTCATATTAGATAATCTAAAAATAGCTGGCTCCTCCATCCTTAAGTCTATTTTTGAGACTCTGGATATTGTTGGTTTCAGTGTACTTTGAGACTTTTGAATTGTATTCCTGGGAATGTGATACTCCAACAACTAGCATGCAGAAATTCATGAATGGTGTTTACAGAAGAGGGAAATGTTCAAAGACAATGAAGTCAGTGTGACCTTTTTGCCTCTGCTGTTACCTGAGAAACTTTGAAATTGGTTTTGGGTGAGAGAGAAGAAGTGTTCACAAGAAGAAGTAATAATGAGGGTTATGATTGTTATCTCGTCATTGGGTATCATCATGACCACTGTAACCAACCATCACTCATCTCTTGATGAACACATGTTGTGGTGTAGTCTGTGAGAAAGACATCAGACAGGGGTCTTTTTTTTCTTCTCTCTCTTCAAAGGAAGTCTTCACCACAGCTTCTTTGAGTTTTCTCGCATTTTTTGTCTGGTAACAAACGTGCAGGTGGGACATACTTCAACACACATGTCTTAGCCAGAAGGACTTTACTCTGCATTTGACTGATGTGTTATGTTAGCGTGAGAGCTGTCACAACCTAAACACATTAATAACTCCTAAAATAGATCCTAGCTCATGCAATCTGTTTAACTTTGAAATGAAACGAGGTAGTTTCAGTCTGGACACATTTGGCTCACCGTGGGAAGAGACACACATCATCAACAAATACAATCAGAAACACATACGAATGACAAAAAAGGGAGACAGAACACTATTGACTAAGAGGCTGTTGTTCCCCAGGCTTCATTTAATCTTTCATATCTTACAGGGTTGCCTTTAAGGTATATGCAACACATAAAGCATAATATGCATCAACAAATATGAACATAATTCTAAATATATATATATTTTTTTAAATGACATAAAAAAACAAATGGCATTTATTCCAAACTGCAATTCATTTGTTCAAGCTTCTTTATAAATGAAATCTTCATTAACAATGAGGAATCACATAAATAAAACATTTCATAGCTTGTCTGGCTATAGCTCCTGTCACTAGCAGATTTTAGAACTTAAATAAATAGAAAGATGTGTGTGTTATTTGAGTTATTCTCTTTACTAATTTCCTAAAAAGTCTACTACCATAAACACGAAAAATAATACATACAGTATTTGTAGTAAAAATAAAATAAAAAAATGTATAGAGGTTTGAGCAACTTCTTGGGTTATGGTTTATATTATCGTAAACATCAGTGTGGGCAAGTAGCTTGGCTTTGTGGTTAGATCAGAGAAGAGGACAGGAAATGTGCATTCTCTACACAATGACATTACCAAGAAAGTCTGCTACTTGCTCGTGGACACAAGTTCCAAAAACATCTGCCGGGATCTGACCAACACATTTTTTTTTCTATTTATTTATTTGTTAGGACAATGGATATTCATGAACAGCTGTAACAATTACAGCTGTAAAAATGCCAGATTTTAGCAAAAGTGCTAATTTACATCTGTTGTCCCTAGGTCCCTAGGCATTCATGGTGCATCCTGAGTAACGTCGATCATCACATGTCCCAGATGTGAAAGCACTGGTCGGCCCCAGCAGAGAAAATCTGAGTACAGTCAGGGTTTAGGGCCAAGTGCAGGACTCGATGAGAATGTCCTGAAAGAAACAACGACATAGGGGCTGTATTAATGTTTATTTACACAGCAATAATAGAGAAAGAAACGAGTACTAACTTTGACAAATAATTCACTTTGAGAAGAGCATAATGATTGGCATCATTGTTTTTTTTATGGGTCACATCAACCTACAAAAAAAACTAAAAACAGTGAAGATGACTGTGTATAAGTGAAACAAAATGGAGATTGATGCAGAATTTCCGATTAAAAATCTCCCCTAGTGATTTAATACCATAAATCTTGATCATTTAGAAAGTCAAAAATGTGCTTTAAATGATCTCAACAGGATTTTGGTGTAGTGTTTCTTTGCCCCCCATGCAATTCCACACAATAAATGGTGACATCTCATCAAACGCAGTGACTTTTTGATGTGTGAAATTCATAGTTTCACATAGCATGGAAGCCCTAGGACATGAATAAATCAGCACAAAATGGGTATGGGTAATATATGTCTGTGACAGACGACAGTACTGCAGATTATGTCACTATGTGACGTGTGTTTATTCCTACGAGGCTGAACGTGTGAAACAGAAACTGTTGAAGGCTGTAGTTGCACATTGAATGCTATTTCAGGCCTTCTAACCTGTGAGCTGGTGGATGGGGCTGAGGGAGGGACAGTCCCACGTCCAGCAGGTGACACTGTGCTGAGGAAGGCCCTGACCTGTCACCAGACATCGCTTCTTTTCCGCCCAGCGTAGAGAACAGATCTGCAATGGTAGCCATTGGAGAATAATATAGTGAACTGGATTATTTACACACAGTAAAAACTCAGTACTTTAAGTCTTAAGCACCTGAGAGTTTGTGTTGGCAGAAGTCACGCATGTTGCTGAATCAGTGTCCCAGATTCTCAGCTCACAGTCTTCCCACCCCCCTCCTGTGGCGATCGTCTTGCTCTGCCATGGACACCATGCCATTGCCTAAACACACAAACACAAACAAACACACACACAATGCTCAGCCCAGTGAATAGGTGCATGATTAACTAAAAGTAAATCTTTTTTTAAACAGTCATATACAGTCATCTCCTGGGAATGATGCAGATCAGCCATGGTCAGCTGTTGGCTGTTACTACACAGCACAGTTACAAATACTACACAGCACAACAGAATACAAAATGGGTTTTCCAACAGTGTTCTACATTACTTACTTTAGTAAAGTATCCCACTAAACGCAGCATTTTAATTTTCACACAATATTCTCATTCACTGACCTTAACAGCGCTGGGCTGATTCATTGTAGAGATTGGCTGACGTGATCTGGTGAACCCTGCGATGTCACCGTCCCATATATAGAGGTGTCCTTCTGTGGAGCCGCTGGCCAGCTGGTCATCTCCTGGTGACCACTGAAGGCTGCAGATGCCTTCCTGCTGGACAGCTGCTCCCACCAGAGGTACTGGAGCACGAGGGTCAAGGTGGTGGATACGTCCCAGCACAGAGCCGCTGTTCATTTGGGGAAACTGTCATTCCTCTGCATGTTTTTTTTCTTTTGCTAAAGCATTAATAATGTCTCTGAGCTCTAAGCCATTTTCGAGCATGTTTGGTCTGCCTGGATTTACTCACTAATAAAGCTTGTATAACATCAAACCTGCAGTGTACAGTCAAGCTATCAGTTTTCTTTAGGACAACCTGGCCTGTAGGCTTAGAGTATGTGTTCTGCAGGCTCATGTTCTGGCGGGCCACCTGTCTTGTCTCTTGTCATTAGAGGAACTGGATGCACCTGATTGGTGGGAGGAACCAAAGGCATAAAGCCAAAAGGGTACTCTTCACACATCTGTAACTTAAGGCAGGTACATAGGGGAGGGTAAAGCAAATCCAAAAAGAGAGGTTCCCGCACACTGTCTTGCTTGCAAAAATATAAATGTTTTCATTCAGTGGCAACGTTTTGGTGCTAAACCTTCAATAATGAACTAAAGGCACAAAAGGCCTGCTCTCGCTGGGTGTGCTCTCTCTTTCTCCCTCTCTCTCTCTCTCTCTCTCTCTCTCTCTCTCTCTCTCTCTCTCTCTCTCTCTCTCTCTCTCTCTCTCTCTCTCGCGTTGCAGATTCTCATGGCCTTCACATTTTGTTTAGTTTTGGTTTGAGTTTGCACCTGTTCACACTCACACATTCCGTCATGCACCCATACATGCTTTACACCACTGATTACACAGCCACACTCCCTCTTACTTTTTAATTAATAAACTGATTTGGCTTTCTGAACGTGTGTGTGTGTGTGTGTGTGTGTGTGTGTGTGTGTGTGTGTGTGTGTGTGTGTGACTCCCTTCTTGTTACATACCTGAGCCAAGTTTGTAACTTGTCACATGTAACATGTGAATGACACTGAAAATCCTAATCATCCTCATCAACCCCCATTGTGAATAGTATAGTGACACTCACATACCTGCTGAGTAACTGCTGTTTCCAGGAAAGAGCTCTGACCACAGACAGGTGTGAGGGCAGACTTCTAATTGTCTGCTTGTGTTCGACATCCCACAGCTACATAGAGAGTCAGAAAGAGAGACAGACAGAGAGACACCACAAACTGTCATCCTGATGATTCAACTGAATGCGTTACAAGTCCCTTCAAAGGAGCCCCCCACCCCACCACATACCACAGTTTGTATGAATCAATTTCCGTCTTAAACTTACTTATTTTCTTTAAAGGTGGAGTCAGCGATTCTGAGAAATGCTTGTCAAAATCAGTGAATATCTTCTTACGCACTACCTGTCCGTACTGTGTGTACACGCTGGGGGAAAAATCCAGTGTTAATACACAGCCTAGGCTCTGTAAACTGGTATGTAAACAAATGGGCATATTAACAAAAGGGGACCACAGTAACTAGCAACATGCCCGTTTACAGAGCGTAGGCTGTGTATTGACACTGGATTTGTTTCCCCAGCGTACACATACAGTACAGACAGGTAGCCCGGTCGTAAGGAGGTATTCACTGATTTTGACAAAAAAATATTCTTTTAACTACAGGCATTCTCCAGAATTGCTTCCTGCACCTTTAAGCTCAAAAGCATTTACCTGGATCTCCCCTCGCCGGGTCCCAATGCAGAGAGCTCTGCCGTCTCTGCTCCAGCACAGGGAGGAGATGGAAGGAGTGTGACAGTGTTGTGATCCTGGCTGTGGACTCTGCTTTAAGGATCCCACCAGAATGCAGGTTTCTGAATCCCAAAGGTAAACAGAGGAGCCCAGTGCTAATGCAATCAGACCGTTACAACTGCAGTCTAGTAGATTGGTGTCTGAAAGGAGGGAAGAGAAGCGAGAAGGGCTACAGAGGCTATTCTGTGAAGCGTCAAGTACAGAGGAAACCTTAACTGATAGTAATGGTGGTCATTAATCAAAGCAGCTGTTTGAGGTGAGGGGCTTTTTTTTTATTAACAGACTATTTAATTTCAAAATGTGACTGGAGGATAATTCCCTCGACATGCAGCATCTCCATTTCGAGGGGTTCCTCAAACTTCACAAAGGTCAGAAAAACTGATTATAGGCAGAAGGTACAGGAATCCCCCCCCCCCCCCCCCCCCCATCGAAAAGCATTGAAACATGAGTCTGAAACACTGTTGGAGGAAAAACACCATTATTATCCTTTCACACACATAATACATTAAAAGAACATATAGGATCAGTTTCCTTCATGAGAAGTTGAGAACAGTTTAGGATTTGTGTTTTGGCTTACAGTAGTCATTCAGCAGCGCCGGTGCCGCCAGCTTCATCACTGACTTTCCCTGCACACCCACATAAGCTTTGTCCAGAACAGCAAATGGCTGCAAATCATGTCTACTCCCTCCAGAACCTGCAGGTGTAAAATATTATATAAAAACAAAGTATATAAAGTAATACATCTTTGGTTTAATAGTGGTTATATAAACATATCAGTGAGTGGAGACACACACATTGAAGCAGAAAAGCAAAGGTGTAACAAAGCTGAAATCTGAGTATTGTGTTTGCATTGTGGAGCTTCGATATAGGCGTGATCCTTGTCTTTTTTGTGTCCTTTGACAACTTGTTTTTACGGAGACTTGCAACATTGATTTCTATCAAACGTTCACAATCTGAAGCCATTCAAAGGAATTCAGTCTCAGCTGCAGTCTCAGCCATATCTAGATAAACATTCCTCCTCTTTTCGTAGGAAGACACTGCAGTTTCTCTCTATGTACATACTGTATAATTGAGATCATCAGTACTTTCTATTTGTGTGTCTGTGTGTCCAAGCGCTGCAGTATATGTATGGTAGTGATAGAAAGAACATTAATGCCACACCAGTCTCTTGACCATGTCCATGTTCTTGAACCGCGGCTCTCCACACCCATCCCTGCAAAAAATAAAAAATAATAAAACGTGGAAGATATAGTCTTTTACATCATGTTTATACTCAATTGTTCAAAAATATCTAATGTTCTGCATCTCTTTCAAATTATGTTGGACCATTTTCAGCTGAAGTTACCAAAGAACCTTAAGAAACTATAGATCCTTTCCTTTGCTTCTCATTCCATTCACTCCCTTTTGGGCATTATTATTGATATTAAATAACATGTTTGAAAGAAAGAAGGGTTTTCATCTCACTGCCGTCCTTTGATTTGTTGACAGACAATACACTGCCCAAGGTAACTAAGCTCCTTTTAACAAACCTGTTCTAGGGCATTTTCTGGAGCAGGCCTTTCCATGGCAGTAATGATGCGCGGCGTGTTTGGTCGCATGACAGCCCCACAGCGGAACACATCTTCCCCCGATGGGATCTCTGATTAGGATGATATCAAAGCAAAGATTACCTTCACAAAAACAGTGCTGCACTTATTGCTGCAGCGGTGTATTCAGCAAAAATAAACAGAACCAACCAACCCGAAAAATTACATCATGCATGAAAATATGTTCTATGTAATCAACAGGCCTCTTTCATATGCAGGTGAAACTGGAGCATTCCTTTTATCGATGTCACCTAATATATTGTCAGCCTAATTTTGCTCAAGTAAAAATAGTCAGTTTGAAGAAAACCAGCCACAGTGAATGCAGCAATTTTTTAGGTGTTTGGTATTGTGTGCCCTCAACGGAGCCTTCAAGGCAGCGCTGCCTAGTTACGGTTAGGGTTAGGGCCTTCCAGGCAGCACTGCCTTGGAGGCTCCGTTGGGGGCACAAAACACCCTCAAGCATTATTTTATAAAACCATCACAAATATTGTGATTACTGATGCCTGATGTGCGTGGGTTAGGGTTTACTTCGTTTAAGTGTTAAATATTTCATCATTTGACCCATTGGGCATCACAAGGCAAAATGATTGTGACCTTTATGAGCAACTTTTCAAAACTGCCCTTTAATTTATGATTATGATTTTTTTTAAGTAGGCTGACCAATTACATTTTCCGCTATGAATTGTAGCAGAGTGGAAGCAGAATAAAAAAGAAAGCGGAAGTTAAGTACCTCAGAATTGTACTCAGGTGCAGCAGTATTGGTTATCCTTACTGATCAAATGGTAAGAGATAAGAGACATGAGACTGTGTGTGTGTGTGTGTGTGTGTGTGTGTGTGTGTGTGTGTGTGTGTGTGTGTGTGTGTGTGTGTGTGTGTGTGTGTGTGTGTGTGTGTGTGTGTTCGTGACTATGCCAGACAGGAGGTTCTCTTCTACATTCCTCTCTCATGTGGTGTGCTGTTTAAAATAATACCATGAGGGTATGAAGACAGTTCATGGTTTCTGGGTGGAGAATCATCCAGCTGCAGTCTCTGACAGACCGGATCAAAGTCAAAGCTCGGCTCACACTGCCGCCCAGTGGCCAGCGGTGTACTAGCAGCTGAAGGACCCTCTCTGCTGCTCCGCTGGGTCATCCGCCTCCTGAACCGCTTGTACGACACGTCGTTCTGTCCCTGGCAAGAACACATAATAAAATTAAAACAATAAGCCAACACAATCTAAATAAATAAGAAAATATAGGCTAGAGTTTCGATTGTCTTCGAACTACAATCTATGCTTCGAACCACTTAACTTCACGTGTGTCAAGCAACATAGTAGCTGTGTATCTGAATCTTATGGCAGTGGGGGCGGGACCCGATAAGCCTTTGGCTTCTCCTGCTTCCCTTCGGACGATAACACAAAGTAATATGTATGAATATGCAATGAGAAAATTATGTATTATGTGTAATTGTCCGGAATAATAATAATAATAATAATAATAATAATAATAATAATAATAATAATAATAATAATAATAATAATAATAATAATAATAATAATAATAATAATAAACATAAAGAAAAACATTTCCGGTTGCGTTTACCCTCTTTGGGCTTCCAGTTTAAAGGGCTGATATCGTGTGATCATTAGCCTACTTAACTTTGTATTCTGACGCTAGTTAACAAAGTTACACAAAGTAGGCTATGTTTTTATGCAGTGCATTTGAATGCACATTCTAAATGAGCCGTAGGACAAAATTGTAGATAACGTGCTTGGTGGATTCTACAAAGTAGCAGTTGCAATGGTGTTTTTAAAGTTACTTAAATGCTGTTTAACATTTGTGCAACACCCATTACCTGTGTAGCCTGCAAAACGTGAGATTCCAACGTTTTGATAAGAATTAGGCGACTCCTCTACTAAAATAGCCTATAATATTTTAAAATAGGCCTAATTATATACTTCCTTCCTAAAGGCTGTGTCCTATGTGTTTGTGTGTGTGTGTGTGTGTGGGGGGGGGGGGGGCTATACAAATTGTATGTTGCATTGTTTGAGGGAGACAGAGATTCAGAATTTTATTTGCCAACGGCTGCACCTGTAGGCCTATTTGTTGTGCATATGTTGAAGAAAAGTTTGTCTTATTTTGAAGGAACTAGGGCATAGGTTCCGGTATTGTCGTGGTGTTTAGTAGCGAGCTTCACTGAACCTCCTCCATCGTTCTCCGCCCCAACACTTCAGCGAGTAGCCCCCGCACGGCCCGTTCTTCTCAGTTCTTCCCCCTCCAAGATGGAGGCCTTAGGGGGCTACCCTACCAAGTCCTCCAACCAGAAAGCCAAAAAGTTGACGGTTCTGTTGAGCATGACAGTCGGCGTGGGATGTTTATTCCTGCTGCAGACGCAGCTGGTGAGGCAGAGGAAACACAATGATTTTTATTCTTTTGAAGTCCAAGACGCGAAGGGCAGGACGGTGTCTCTCGAAAAGTACCGAGGAAAAGTAAGTCCACATCATCAACACTCGTCTCGGTCCCAGGTGGAATCTGTGCAAATGACGTGCAACTTATCTAGTGGCAGCTGAAAGTGGGTTTCTTTGCACGAGATGAGTCTCTTGTTGCATTTCTTATAACATAATTATACTCTGTTTTGCCCCCCTCCCCGCCTCGTCCAGGCGTCTTTAGTTGTAAACGTGGCGAGTCACAGTGAGCAGACGGAGGCGAACTACATGTTCCTGCAGGAGCTTCACCGGGAGCTGGGTCCGTCGCTCTTCAACGTGCTGGCCTTTCCCTGCGGCCAGTACGGGGACACGGAACAAGGGACCAGCCGGGACATAGAGGCTTTCGCCAGGTCAACCTATGGCGTCACCTTCCCCTTCTTCAGCAGGATCAAAATACTGGGCTCCCAGTCGGACCCTGCCTTCAAGTTTCTCACAGGTTGGCATAAACCGTCAACATCTGTCTGCTGTGTAGCTACTGTACACATCACTGCAGAGTTATCTGAAGGAACATTAGACACTAGAACTAAAGTCTGTAGGCTATTTTAATTTCCCTTTTAAGTTAAAAAAATAACTTATGTCTACCAGAAGTAGTCTGGACTCCATTACCAAAGGGCTGCACCTACATGTTATTTTTTCTAACAACTTCTCTACAGAAAAAACTGCCATATCCCAATCAAAGTATATGCTACCACAACAACGCATAGAATACTTGTATTCTATGTCACCACAGTTGTAACTGTTAACACAGTTATTTAGGTATATGTGTCTACTCCTGAGGGGTATACTACAAAGCAAACTCAACAGAGCCCGGCTCTCTTTTTTTGATCTGGTTCAACATAACACATACCCTCGCTCAGAGCTAACCGGTATCACGAAGGCAGTTATCAACCTCTTATGTTGAACGAGAGTTTCAGCTTCAGGCTCTGTGCGCGTCCCCATGAGAGGGGGCGTTTGGCCGTCATTTGACTCTGCTTCCGCACAGACTGGACTGATCTTGTGCCGCTAACTTTACACAAACGGACTGATTGTGAGCAGCTGAGTAAAACAAAAGTGTGTCGCCAACTTCATTCAAGAGGAAGAGTTTGTCAGTCTGAATTATTACAGCAGAAAACAGAGAGCCGAAAAAAACTATTACTGCAAATAGGCTAAGGAGAGTGGAATGCTGCCAGCATGGAAATTATTTATTTATCTTGCCGATCGTTCTCGCAGTGCGTAACGTGACATTATAAAACAATGAAACGTTGAACTCGGATTTAAACACTATACCATTTAGCCTAATATATATATAGGCTACTTTGCTATATTTATAGCACTACGCCTATAGTCCCACACTTAAGAATGTAATTTAAGTCTGACACTGTCTCAAAATGAATAGCCTATGGAAAATCATTTAGTTTTGGGCCACATCATAATGAATACAATTTTGATTTAGACTATTAGCCTTTTATTTGAATCTTACAAATACCAATAGGCCTACATTAAAAAACCTGTAGTCTGGACAAATATGAATCTAGGCTACTGTGAGAAGCTTAACCTGCGAGTCTGCAACGATGTCCGAACTGTGACAGCTGTCACCTGTCACGTCCCAACTGTAATCGCTACTTATGAAAAGAAAGCCCACAGTGAAATAATGTTGCAAACTGTGATTTTATAGAACGCTTTATTAAGAGCCAGTGTGTGTATATCGCCAGGTAAAATCATTTGAGAGGCGAGCATAGAGTGGCGCTGCATACAGTATAGGTGTGGGCTATTTTACATGTTCAATAACTGTATGCATGTGGCAAAAAGCCCCAGCGCGATGTTACAGTTCACTCTGCTGTAAGCCTAATGTCACGGCTTCGTTTCGTTCATTAACTTAGCCTACTGATCAATAAATTTAGATGTAACAGCTTCCTCAGTGAGAATGTAGCGCTCAGACAATATTGTCAGGTCCGCGGGATTTCTAAATGTGTAGTTTCCTTGAAGGGCAGCGCTCTATAAGAGCCGAATTTAAGCTCAAACTCTGAAACAAAAACTGGTCTGAGCAGGTTAGCCGTGCAGCCTCTGTTACCACGGTGATCTAGCCAGGTAGAAAGAGAGCCACCTTTCGTGATACTGAAAACTCTGGCTTTAGACCGCTTTAGACTCAACAGACCTCGCTCAGCCCTTAATCTCGCTTCGTAGTATACCCCTCTGATCTGCTGTTCTTGCACCCAAATAGATTTCGCATTAACTTATTTTGCTATGACATCTCAGTTTAGTCTCATCTCTGCTAAAATAAAAACTAATCATGTTGTAATGCAGAAGCTGCTGATTACACATCCCATTGACTTCAGACATGTAATGATTTTCTCTCATCTGTTTTCAACCCTAATGTAGTATAGTTAAGTATCCAAGGTGTGAATGGTTAGGTGGTATCGTTATTACTGTGATTTATGTCACTTCTGTATCAATATCAACAATATCAGGAGGTATCCTGATTTCTTCCCATATGAAGTTTTCCAAAAGCTAACCAGGGAAATGTACTATATTGTGTTATCTACACACCATCCACTTCTGTTAGGGAGTAGCAAAAAGGACAATAGTTATTTTTAAGACATGTCATTACTTAAACATTGACATCACCTTGCAATGAGGTTTAGGTTTGATTTTCTGGGATATACTATA
This sequence comes from Ammodytes marinus, assembly GCF_949987685.1. Taxonomy (NCBI): domain Eukaryota; kingdom Metazoa; phylum Chordata; class Actinopteri; order Uranoscopiformes; family Ammodytidae; genus Ammodytes; species Ammodytes marinus. Next base: position 25,779,700 of record NC_137231.1, read on the forward strand.
TAATGCCAGTTATGCATAAGCAAGGAGCAATCAGGAACATTTGATTTTTGATTCTGTTTATTTATTATTAACTTCAACAACACAATTTCCCTTTGGGGGATGAACACAGTCTATATATAACAAGTATTTACAAGTCTATTTAGGATCTGATCTGAAAACAGTCAGAGAATCATCATCATCACTGTTTCTGCCAGAATTACAGGTGTACCATGGACTAGTGTATACATCTGTTGTGTTTCAGATTCAGTGCAGAAAATCCCAAAGTGGAACTTCTGGAAGTTTCTGGTAAGTCCGGAGGGGAAAGTGCTGCGGTTCTGGCGTACGGACGAGCCCATGGAGAGTGTCCGTCAAGAGGCCACGGCGCTGGTGAGGGAGCTCATCCTGAAGAAACGGGTGGAGCTATGACGGAGCTTATATGGACGGATGATGGACGTGCCCTCTGTGTCATGTCCGTGGTTTCCTTGTGCCTCGACAGCCATAGGAACAAGTGAACTCTGAACTGTTGACAGCAGCGAGTGTGGGCCGGGTGAGGTCTTGCTTCCGTAAACACGCAGGAGGAGAAGATGCCACTAGTTTTTAGCCACAAAGTCTATGCAAGTCTGTCCCTCATGGCTAGTCAGAGTGTGTGTGCGTGCCTGTGTTTGTCTGTGTTCATGGGGACCATCCTATGGTTGATATATTGACAATCATGATGAACATTCCTGATAAATGACCACTGCTGCCTGCCGCTGAAGGATTGTTTTTAGCCATCAAAGTGTTGAATTACTACAAAATGTTCAGTTTGGCTAGTCTGTACTTTTGTAACATCAAATTCTAATGTTTACATTAAAATCGATATATTAAGGTGAAGCAAATCATTTTGGCCCATTTTGACTGATTTAGTGGTGTTCCAGCCATCCAACAGTAGCCTACAATATTTTAATTATTTTTGATTTAGGATCTTTTGAGCAGGTATTTTATGTTTTAAAAGCAAAATGCGTCAAGCAAAGATGGGCTCAGCGATGCTGGAGAAGGCTTGTTGTCAAAATCAGTTAATATCCCTTTACATTTTGCTTCCAATCCATACTGTGTGCGCTGGGGGGGGGGGGGGGGGATTCAGTGTTAATACACAGCCTAGGCTCTGCTTATGGGCATGTTGCTAGCTTTGATGGACCCCCTTTGTTTACAAGCAGTTACAGAGCCTAGGCTGTGTATTTACACAAGATTTGTTTCTAGCCCACAAACAGTACGGATAGGTTACAGATCTTAAAGAGATATTTAATGTTTTTGACAAAGTGATTCTGACAACAAGCATCCAGAATCACTGACTACAGCTTTTAAATGCAGACTCACTATGTTGATGCCCAACAGGCCTATAGATGCTGATATTTTGCATATTTATTTAGTGTCTTTGGTGCGTGTCATCTGTTAGTCTTAATATTTTCAAATCTAATGGACTGTTGCAAAAAGAAATGACTCCGTTGACCAGAGCTCTGAAACCCAGCCTGCTGCTTCTCGTTGATAGAAGTGCCTTTGTGCTGCTGCTGTGGATTAAGATGGACAGTTGGAGGGCAGCAGCAGGTAAGCTGACGCACACACAGAACCAGCCAGCTAACTAGACACTGCCTACCAGCCATCCACTGTAAAACAGCTCAGAAAAACTATATCAGGCAATGTTACCTTTCTAAGATGCGCTATTTTAAAAACAAGCCTTTAACAGCTGCTTCAAAATAAACCTCCTCCTCAACATTGTGCACAATGATACCTATCTCTTGATCCACCATCATCTTCTCAAAGTGCCAGAAGAGTCCAAGCATTGATGTTGCAGGTAATACACTGGTGAGTAGTCAAACGTAACTGTTTAGGTAGCAGAGCATAGTGAGCTGGCAAAAGAAACAACAGCTAACATTACACTGCCTCCCAACCAGCCACAACTCATCGGCCATACACTGTATGCAAATACATGGATTTGACTAAGTTGAACTGATGTTGAGTTGAACGTTTATCGTTTTGCTAAATGGAGAATTTACTTCTTTCATTCACTGTCCATCCGGCTTCCTTCTTTTATTTTTATTATATTTTAGGTGAATGACATGATGTCATGTGTGTCAGTAGATGTTGGTGAGGTCAGTGGGCAGCAGCAGTGAGGAGTGCCGCTGATGGCTGTCGATCAGATAGCACAACCAGCAGCAGGACACTGCCACACTGTCACCACCAGCTCCACAGGATGCAACCAAGACAATTCAACTCAAAAGTGTATGCAGATTTCTCCTTCATTTCCCTTCTTACCTGGAAAGGACAGCGTCTCTGCTTTCCTACGAAATCTCTCAGCATTCTGCTTAGGCTATGTTGTCCTGATTATAAAAACAAACAAAAAATACTTTAGTCAATATGATGCTAATCATCAGAATAACACCTAAAGAAAGACTAAGTATTATTGTTGTAAAATCGAGTGCCACTGGCAGTAAATCTCTGCCAAAGAGACATAGCCATGTGTTTGGAGTTTGAAGTGGTTGCTTGGTAGCAGCAGCAGAAACAGCAACAGCTCAAAAAGTGATAAGTGAAATACCTATTAGGCTTTTTTCATATTTCATTTTTATAAATAAACTCACCATGTTATTTGAATCTCCACTTTTCAGACGCATCTTCAGTCCCGTTCAGTTGATTAAAAACACCATGTATTTCCCCTTTCCTCCTGTTAGGGCAGCCAGTCATGCCTGGTGCACCTGTTGTAGTCTGCTCTATAGACGGGCTCCGCTCCTTTATACTCTCCACGGGCGGACGGCGGAGCGGGAACCACCGTCCTCTGCTCTGGTATTGGCGGTTAGGTTTTGTTAGTTTTTTTTAATATAGACCTAATTAACTAGCCTCCTCCTATTCAGGGATGCCCTCTGCGTCGTGGTTTCTATTGGAAACACATAGACAGAGTGAAAAAAAGAGCAACGCGGTAAAGTTGTAAAGGTGGAGGAGGCAGCATGTTATCAGTTAATAACCCAGACAAGGACACATAGACGACACTTTACACCGTTTAATAGATAACGACCATGTTTGGCCTTTGTGTTATTATGAGGAACGGTTAAGAGGGTAGGCTATAATATGCTAGTAGCCATAATATAATTGTTTTATTTATTGTTTCGTCGTTTTATGATTAATATAATGAATACTTTGAATTTGTATTATTAATCAAATAAAAATAGGCTATACTATAGGCCTATAACAACGATTTGCAGAATAGGCCTGTTTATAATAAATTGTCTGGGCTTATATGTTGCCTTACATGTATATTTATATTTTTGTGATTAAATGTGGGCCTAGTAGGCCTACCCAGTGGGATGTTTTAATGAGTAGGCCTAGCCTAACTGACTTAAGATAAAGATTAGCCTACATGCAATTTAGTTTATACATATATGATAGCATATAGGCTTAAATATATGAAATAAAAGGTTTGTATATGATTTGAAAACAAACAATATCCTAATGTCGTTACAAAATCTAAAAATAGGCAACAACAGCTAAATAGAATGCATTTTATTTAATTAATGTAGGCTATTGTTTAAACTTGTAACTGTTCTCATTATTCAGGTATAATGAAGCCTATATCCTACTTGTAAAAGCTCCTGTCGTTTTGCGGGAAACAGGCCGTGTGTCCGCGGGCCACACCGTTTAATCACAAGCTGCTCTGGCGCTAAGTGGGCAGAACGGCGCGCGAGCAGCGCACGTTCTCGCCACCTGCCACTTCCATATGCGCGAGCCGGGGACTGTGCGACAGGTGCGTGACACGCTGACGGAGCAGCTCGCTCACAGCTCCTTCAGCTCAATAACAAGCTTTGAGGTTTAAACCTATAATTTATCCAGTGAAATAGTATTGGAGATGCCTATATTAACCTCATATTTAATCCATAGCCTATTGGTCTTTTACCGCTTACATTCACAGAATAACAGTAGGCTATCACCATATGTTAGCCTACAATGTCAATAGCCTACTTAATGTGTCTATCCTCGTTGTATTCCTTCATAGTGTTGCCTATTGCTCTACAATGTGCTTTGATAACGCTTCACTTATGATAAATGTCAATTATTTAAGTTGTGTAAATTATATGGCCTACCCACTGGCCATGCACCTCTGTAATTATTCCCACCAGGCTAAATCATCATCCATCCAATTCCCCAAATAAATGACCCCCCTCCCCCTGTTTTTTTTTTTGTTTTTTTGTTTTTTACCGCGGGCCGTTGTCTGGTTCGTAGCCCCCCTCCAGGTTTGGCTTTAGTCACCTTAGAAACTCATTGTGTTTTGTATTTTCCTTTCCCCTCCCGCATTGTCCCCCGCAGTTTGGCGGTAGCTTAACCGGTCAAATGTGTCACAACCAGCTTAAACAAACCTTGGCCCTCTGTGCCTGCCCTGCCTGGCGCTGCTGCTCAATGACAGAAGGATTTGTTTGCAGTAAAAGTGGTTCAGGTCGCGCTGGGCTGACGCGCGAGGGTTTGTGTGCGGTTCCAATTACGGGCTGAGGTTTGACAACGAGCCTCTTGTTTGATTTACGTTGGCAGCAGGAATGTAAATGGTTAACGGTGAGCAAGTCTGTGGTCGACACATGAGGTCACCGTTGATCAGGCACCTCCATTTATGGTGCAATGCCGGCACCAGAGACCTTAGCCTACATGTCGGATGGCCTGTTTATCTGTGACCTATTCTAGATCATATATTAATCTATTATTGGCCAAATGTCTGAATGCATGGCCTAATCATTAAATCAGCCATTCACAAAAATATAAGTTTATACTGTAGCTGAATATTACATTGATCGGTTATGGATGGAGATGGATGGATAGATAGATAGATAGATAGATAGATAGATAGATAGATAGATAGATAGATAGATAGATAGATAGATAGATAGACTGAAAAAATTGCTAGATAGACAAAAAAAATTGCTACCTTATAGCAAAATTACACTGTAAACCGATTATCAGAAAGTTATTGTGAAAGATTTTATAGCATTAACACCTAGAATCTTTTTTTCGTTTTTTCTACGGTTTAAACACCTGAAGTGTGATCAGCAGGGTTTAGGAGACCAATAAATCATGCAATCTCCAAAAATAAATATCCAGATTTCTGAAGAGGAGGATATAAACAAGGATGTTGACTGCAAAGCTGAGACCACACAGTCTCACTCAGACAGAGACAAAAGGGAAATCCCTGCCTCTCAAATAGGGTCACAGGGTCACATTTCTGTCACTGCTCAAATAAGTAAAGTTCACGTTGAAAACTGTTTATTTTTATTTGTTTGCATATCAGCTCAAGTCAATGTTCATAATAAAACAAATCTCTCTGAGCCAGCTTTATAAAACATAACTTTTATTTCTTAACTTGTCATTTGCTTTTTCCAAGCCAAAACACTTTGTGAGGCATAAAAAGAAAGATGACATTGCTCCATTGTTTGGCTTGATCAACACATTATGAGACATGTAAACAGGAAAACAAAGGCTCGGGCAGTATTATTTCCTTTGTCTGGCACCACCTCTGACTGATTAGCTTACACGCTACCTGAGGAAGACATCATTTAATCATTCACAGATATCACTATACATTATCAGTTAGGCATTAACAGTCACTGCCCACCCACACTTCCTTCCATTCCTCAAACTGATGTATCACACTTTCAAATCACTAATTAGAAGCACCAAATGATCCAGTTTTACACACACTTGTTAACCCTGGTTTTCAGCTGTGGTTGGGAACCCAGCGAAAGCGGAATCCTCCTTGCTGAGTCCTGGAGGTGAAGGCCCGTCCATGAGGAAACACCTGAGTCTTTATGGTGCAGTGTTCTCTGATAGAAGTTCTGAAAGAAGAGACGCTCTCGTCGGGATCTGCTCCGTTCAACGCCAAGCTGCTGTCTTTGGAAATAGAAGTCTGTAGGTTGGGGAAGGCACCGTACATGCGTATAGTCTCTGGTTCCTGCTGTAAATTGGCTCCGGCTGCTGTGCCATCCAGGACAGCATTGCAGCGTGTGCTGATGTCCCTCAGCATGTCTTCCACTGTGTCCGAGGACTCTGTCTCATATCCTTCATCCAGTCTCTGCCGCTTACAGGGACTTACTGAGGTTTGATCACCACAAGGCATCACTCTTTCTCGTACATCTGAGTCTCTGCCAGTTGTCAGTTTCTGAAAGAACAAGACCAACAGAATTAGATTTAATTTAAAGATTATATTTGTTACCGTAGATATGCTTGTGACAGTCATGTACTCACTTCAAGCACTGTTGCTAGGTGCTTTGCACGGCTGGCCAGCTGCCTGAGGTGAAGGTTACTCTGCTGAAGAGACGTAATCTCTTCCTGTTTTCTGTGCAGAGTCTGGTGGAGCTGCAGACAAACAGAGACAATATCTTCAGTCATGCTGACAGAGGACACTTTGCTCCAATGTTGTACTACTACGGACAGGTGTTTTTAAAGGTCTCTGTCTTGTCTCGGAATCGACTGCATTTTCACTCTCTCTTTCTTTGATTTCATTTCAAGACCTGTCAAGAACACAACTGTGGCAATATCATTAAATACAAACACACATACAGTATATACATTAAATGGCAATGAAAGAGGTTAATAAAGGATTCTTGATTTGTGGGTGGAAATGTGGATCTTTAAGATTAATGTGAGGAGTGCCTCTGGTTTGCAGTTTGTCATGCAGTGTGGGATTCGCACTAGTCTTGTCTTGGGCTTGGTCATGACTTGATCTCGTTTTAGGTGGTCTTGACTATAATACTGCATTACTTAAATTCTTATCCTCTACCACTTACATTTTGGCATGACCAGTTTGTGTTCATCTTTGTGTTCACATACAGTATGAAAACAGCCTTTTTGCCACAAACTCAGAGCATCATTTTGGAGATAGAAAGTATCGATGCAACAGAAGGACTATGAATTAGTCAGTTAATGACCAAAAGTGTCTCTTAAATTGGCAAAGGTCATTAGCGGGATATTGGATTTTTTTTCTTGCATATGAAAGAGATTACCATTGCAAAAATTCTATCCATCATAAGTTAATGCATATCATAAATGAGTACTGCCTTATAGTGTGCACCACAGTCATCAAGTCCAGATACCAAAGAGACACTGTACATTATAGTCGTAAATCGTACAGTAAGGATTTACCTGATTGTTGACTTCCATTGAATCCCCCCACAACCTGCCTTGGCACTGGGCAATGCCCTTCCAGAGAGCTCCATCCGGGCCAGACAGGTCGCATGCCCCTGTGGAAGAGTGAACCGGACTGTCCTCTGAATACAAGTATCTCTGAGGGGTGAGAGGAGGTATGACACATCCCTGAAATGGCACCAGTTCAGCAGGAGATAGACTGCTTTCCAGTGTGGCTGGAGAATCTGACAGGAGAGAGAAATAAACAGGGTTCAGCCAACAGGTTGGAAGATAAGGCTATCTCGTTCTTACAACAAAAAAATATATAATATCACTGCTTAGATGTAGATTTGGTGTGATTCACTCACCTGCCATGAAATCCAGCGCATAATCTCCAAAGTTTTGGTCATCTCCATCTGATTCATTCACCTGTGGGTGCATAAAACCGGTGATTAAAAAGTCACATATGCATAAACAATTCAGCAAACAAAGAAATCATAACTGCCTCTGACCTGAAAATCCCACCACGACCAGGCAGAGTAATGTGGATTTATTACAGGACATGTCATTTCAACGAGTGTGCCGTCGCGTAATGTGTTTTGGGCGCACGGTGAGCTGTGCCAAAGAGGCAGCTTTGTGGACACAAACTCGTGAGGTCCAGCCAATTAGCGGTAAGCCTGCGTGTCATCATGAGTAAACATCAATCTCATTCGTGCAGAATTCCAGCACATCGTGTCAAACATTAACAGCAGCCTGCTTGGGGTTATGTCACCATAATATCTATTTCTGAGTTGGAAATGCGTGGATTTACATTGGAAAATTGCGTCTAAAAAATAGGAGTTGTCTATGTAATATTGAACATTTCTTTCTGGTACTGCCAAGGTTTTTGTCCTCACCTGAGAGCCGATGGAGTCACCCTCGCGTCTCACCACAGACGTGCACTCTTCCAAATCATCCCAAGCGATTGTTGAAAAGGCTGTTAGACAAGAGGAGTATGTCGGCATGATTCAATCTATTTACACATGCTGTCTGTCTCAATTCTAAGAAGAGTTAAGGCAGTGATTAAAGTTTAGGCATGTGCATACCTTGTTCAATGATGCTGGGGAGATTAACATACACAGTGACTGGACTGCTGCTTCTCGGCACCAGCGCTTTATCCTGCAGGTAGAAAGTCTTTTAACACCACGATGACAATGCGCTGCATTGTTTGCGTAAGAGTAAGATGTCATACCTTTTTGTTTGTTGCACATTTCCTCCCCTGTTGACCCATTTGGTTTGGGCAGATAGAACCACACACTTTTCTATCTCTATGCATTTTTCACCAGTTAAAGAAGTCTGGCTGCGGGACTGAGGGCTCATGGTTGTATTTGGATGTAATATAGACGGAATTCTCCCGGTTTGTGTCTCTCCGTGCCGCGGTCTCATAGTTTTGGCCCAATCAAATGCACTTATTTGGTCTCCAGGGAGTGAAGCGTCCTGGGAGATTAAATTGGTGCAGACTAACGGTTTTCCTGGGCTGAAGTGTAAAGTGGTAGCGCGCACGAGGGCGCCATTACAGCAGGTGCTCTCAGCATCAGCCATGCCCTCCCTCCGCCTGAGGCCGAACAGCCACATGCGCCCTACCAGAAGCGCATGTAGAGCCTGGCATGGCTTATTACAAACATGACTGCTTTATAAAATCACCCCCTTTAGCTTTTGTCTTCCTAGTCTCCACCAGGCAGACCCGGACATTGGCACAGTCGAGAGAGTTTTTTAAATGTCATAGATCTACGTATCATTCAGTGCGTAAAATCTATCCAACCGTGCGTATATTGACCCAAATTAGGTAAATACCTGTTGCCACATTTCTAGCAAAGTGGAAAAGGAAAGGGACAATTACAGCAGAAAGCTCTGTAAACACTGCTGACAAATGCCTCTATTAGTAAACAAACAAGACTAAGCCCAGTTGGCCCTTAACGCTGAATGCACCTGTGTGGTCGACACTGTGTCAGCAGGTCGAGATGCCACGCGTAATGGATTATCCAGAGAAAGCCCATCCATTGACCAGACCTTGTTGGTACAGGTCAGTTACAAATAGCGATGCAACGGTCACTAAAGATGTGGATAAACGGACTTCCAGGCAAACAGCTATGTTGGCTAACAAAACGTTTTATTTCCTTTTTTTTTTAAATTATCCCTTAAAATGGAGGATTACCACAACATTTGTATTTATTTCAGCCTGATAGGATTGGCTCTTTAAGTCTAGCAACAGCAGTCCTTTATTCCATAGTGAACTTGCCAACACAGAAAAAATATGAATATATATTATTTTGACTTTTTTTTTCTCCCAAAATTGCATGATTTCCTATTCATGTCATCCAGTCTCTATGGCACCTGGACAGACTTATTTCAAATGAAAGGCCTTATGTTTATCCAATGAGTTTGAATTATGGCTTCTCCTTATATTATCGATTTACAGACGGACAAAAGTTCATTTTCTGATCATTTATTCATCGATTAAACAATTTCAAGGAAATCAATGTATTACAGTATTATATTCAGTACAGAGGTTGCAACAGCAAGTAACACAACTCAAAAAAATCATTGCATAAAAAATAAATAATGACTCTGATTAGGAATTTGTTTAAATAAGCAGAATACATTAATATACTTCAGTGAAAAACAAAAACCTTCAAAAAATTATAAAACAAGCAACGTTGTAAAACATTCAGGGCCTTCAACCCACTTATTGTTTATGAGGTAGAACATGAGGTTTAGATATGCATGAACAACAGTTTTTCCTTCTCAATGTCACCTTAAAACTACTTAAAGAATAACGCCCCAAAGTGGAGGGGCAATTTGGCATTTTGCTAACATTTGAATTGTGGTGGTACACTTGCAGTCACATGATTGACATCACTTCCAATGTCTCCTTATTTAACGCCACCAGCAGCTTCAGGTTGTCTTTGCATTCTTGGGCCAGATTGTGGAAGCTACCTTGCACTGCCATGGAGTCGCCCTCAGAAGCTGATGGGGAACATGGCTCATCCGCAAAACTGCTCCACTGGTCTCCTTGGGACTGGACGGGTGCGTGCTCAACAAGCCCTTGATCAGTTTTCAGTAACTCACTCGCTAGCCTCAGTGCACAGCTGGCAGTCAGGGATGGTGGGTATTTGTTGAAAGCATAGTCTGCCAGGCTCAACTCGCACACCTTTCGTGCCAAATTGCTGCACCTTTTGTGTCTTTTAGTGTCCGGGAACCTGTCAGTGCCTGCGTTATTGGACACAAGCTGGGCAGCCTCAGCACAGTTGGTGTAATAGTCCAGGAAAAAGGCCAGGGTGGGTGCAGCGAGGCGGAAGTTAAGACGGAGGAGGATGAGACACTCCAGGTTGCAGAGCTGCGCCTTATTGAAGGCGTCACAGCAGAATGACAAGAGATCGCTGATCCGCGGTGAGCCCACTTCCACCTGGGTGACACATGGAAAGTGAGTGGGTAAAAAGTGAATGAAAAACACCAAAGTATCTGTAACAAGCATTCACAACACACAAAGACACACCTGTTTACTGGCTAGGAGAAGGGCAGTGACACCCAGCAGCTGGAAGCAGTCAGCAGCCACCGGTGTGGACGCCAGGAACCTGTCCATGATGTTCACCGCCAGGCAGCAGCACTCAAAGGACAGACGGAAATGTTTGTGTACAGGGATGAGCCAGCTGACCAGCTTACACCGTGCCTCTGCAGTCAGCTGCAAGTACAATAGAGAACCCGTTAGGATGAGCAGAAGATCGAAAGCATTATTAATACATTTAAAAATCGTTTTTTACTGACTGTTTCTTAAAGATTAGGCTACATATGTTTGTCCACAGTACATATTTGCAGCTTGATATGGGATTTTTATGGCAGGTTTTTACAAATATTTCCATGGAACTGATCTCAGTGCATGGCCTTAAAGCAACAAAAGGGCTATAAGTCACAGTTAATAATTAATCATTAAATTAGATGACACGATTTTTGGATTGCAGATGTTCTATTAGGGTAAATAAGATTGAAATGAGAAAAGTAAGCAATTTTTTGGGCAAACAGCAACTATAATAATACCCATAGCCTAGGTTAACATCACAATGCCATAGGGGCCTATGTGTTCCATTAAGTAACGGGATATAGGCTAGTTCATTGTGATCTTTAATCGACTTGCACCAACAGTGTACAACGTTAGGCTACTCATATAACCTATAGCCTACTTGTGGTTGGCGTGCCAAGCTTCTGCAGGGATGTAACTGCGCCTCCTTCTCCCTCTGGATCGTGTAACCGATGTCCCCATACTGCAGGTACCAGTTGGAAAGCTGTCCCACTGGAACTTCGTCTGAACGGAGCGGGGACACATCTATCCGAGCCGGGGATACAATCGGGGATGATCCCAAGTCTTCCTCGAAACCGGAGTCACTCAACTTGGACATGAGTGTTTGCTTTCTGTACCGGCCAGTCTGCCGCTGCTGGACCGGGGTGAGCGCTTCTGTTGGAGGAGATGATGAGCCCGTTGTCCGTCTCCGCTTGTAAACCGTCCCGAACGAGCCACGTTCACCGTTCACAAATGACCCCATCTCCGGTATCCAGTCCGCTGGCTGTGTGTACACTTTAGCACTCTCCTGGGTTTCTGCTGCGGGATGGCGAGAGGAGCTCCGTCTGGTGACGTCAGTTTTCCCGGGGTCTTCCCCGCTCCTGCAGCGCACCTTTCTCCCGTCGCCTGGGCAACCGAGGCTAAATAATCACTTGTCCCATAGGCTAACTCAATTAACCTCGAACCATATGCCTACCCTTTTATTTCTGTAGCCTAGACCATCCAATTAGCCTACCCAAAATAAATAAATAAATTCACAAAAAATATTTTTCACATGTGAAATGTAGCTGTGTGTGAATTCAGCCAACGTAAAGTGCTGTTTGAGGCCTACTTGTGCTATTTGCAAACTGTCTACTGGTTTTCACATTACTGCTAGTCTGCATCTTACATAGGCTATTTCACAACGGCACACTTTCTTGATTTTGCACCATTCCGCTTTACTTTATTTTAACTTAAATTTGTTGTTTTACCTCATGGCATTCATGACTTCATTTCATTGTATGACTGAGAACATATTTCTTATTCTGGATAAAAACACTTTGAATCTTGAATCATATGCAGATTGAAAAGCCAAAATTAAATATGCCTAACTGAAACCCATAGCCTATATTGTGCTGTAGGCCTATTTACACTAGAAAATAGTAAAAAAACTTAACAGTGGAGATGAAGATGAAAATGGCATAATGATTAGCCTATTTACCCATACGGTATTAGCCTACTTCCATTTATTGTTTTTTTCAATCGCAAACTAGATGCAGCACACAAAAAGTGTTTGACAAATATTTTAAACCAGGGGGACCAGATGTTTTCATGCGGTGGGCGGAACTTTACTGACGCCTAAAAAAAAAAAACAGGCAACACGAACGTCACCTTTCAAACTCCTCTGCGAGACAAGCGATCATGCCAAGTCAGACCTGAACAAGGCTCCAAGAATGCCCTCTGTACGTCTATACAAGGTATTTAAATGACCCTAATATTCTCTATGGAAAATCCTCTCTTACCATGTAGTGATGATTGCTTTTACCGCAGCTGCAGATTATATTTCTTAAACAAAAACTATGAAATAAACAGAAACGCTAGCTGTTGCTAGCTGGTCATCGTTAGCTGCTAGCTGTCCTAGCTTGTAAGCTAAATAGCATCAGCTAACAGTTAGGTTAGCTGAACTATATGTGGCAAGTTGGCTAACGTAAAGTTCGGTTAGACTGATTTGTACACTGCATGCGTGCTAAAGTTACACGCCGTTTACCTGGGTGAAATAAATAAGTAGTGTTTGCTGAAGATGGTAAACTAGCTTAAGCTAACACGTTAGTTCGTTGGCTAACAGCTTACATTTAACCAGGTAACTTGAGTCGTTGGCTAACATTATATTTGTGTGTACACATTCGCCGTAACTAACCTGGCGATGATGTTAATTCACTGATAAGTGTTAGAACATGAAAATGACAAATAGTGCCGTTTCCACCCCCCACGGGGTCTTATTTGCGGCATAAAATTGCCAGCGTTCACAGCTAATGAAAGTCGTTTAGCGGTACACCAGAGTTTGCAGAAGTGAGACAATTATGATGCACGAAACTAAAATGGCACAGTTTAAAAACTCACTTAAAACAGTTGCTTAGTCCAAAGTATATCTGTCTTTTACTCAGCTGCAAAGTTCTGAAACTGTTCAGTGTGAATTACATGATATGAGTTCTGAAAGCTGTGAGCAGTTGGAGCTTACGAAAGTTTATGCACAAAGGCAACACAACTGGGATGCTGCTGTTCCAATGAAAGTATCCTGTTTATATACTGTTTTTTTGTCAAGGATGTTTTGACATGAAGTCCATTGTCACGTCCTTACCTGAACATATCATCTCATCCTGCAGTTTTAGCTTGATCGAACCATGGAAAACTCGGACAGGTTCTACCGGGCTAGGCAAGGGGGCTGGGAGCGGGGAGCAGGAGCAGACAAGCCAGAAGGTTGGAGGTCCCAGGACCAGGGTCGAGGACAAAACTTCAGATCAGATGGAGGTCAGCAGGGCAGGGGCCAGGGCGGGCCTTACCGGGCCAGTCCCAAAAAGGGAGGCATGGGGCCCATGAGCTACTCCCCTGGTGGATTTAGAGGTGGTCACAGCCCCTCACAGAGAGAAGACCCGCGGTGGTACTCAGGTCCTGACAACAGTGGTGGGAATCGAGAAGATAACTGGAGAGAGCGTGCCCAGCAGCAGCACTGGAGGAGGAGTAACCCGGGAGAAGGTGCAAGGGAGGACAGGGAGCAGGATGATGGTAATAATAAGTCAGGTGAGGTTTTGAATGATTAATAGTGGTTTAAAACAAGGCAATTAGACAATCGACAAGACTGCAATTTAGAATGTAAAAAAATGCACCCTTTCTGACACAGGGTTCTGACTGCAGTGTCACTGAATGTATTAAGCAATGACGTCTTCCCTGTGTGAAACTCATGCTCACAAAGAAGGGATCCCAGGCGAGTGCATGAAACGCGAGGAATATGTCAAATTCATGGTGCAGAAAAATAGCCTGAAGTAACGTTAGACAATTTAGGTAGTATTTCAAAGCTCGCCTTGTGTACGGTCTGTTGTAGAACAGTAGCCACATCGCGTCGCAACACAAAACGCAAAACCTATATCAACAATTAAAAAAGCACCACAGGCAGCTTTATGACGAATGTACGGCCAACAAGTCAAGTGAATGTTATAATGCCCACAGCCCACACTTCTAAACAAACTACAATTTAAGTCATTTGCAACTGTTACTATGAAATAAGCTGCATGAGGTAATGCACGTCATAATGCACTACCTCGCTGTGTCTGTTAACACTGTGACACAGTGAATATCAAACTTTATAATAAGCTTGACTTCAGAAAGCTATACTTTCATGGAAACTGAAATAGAGATAAATGAGTTTGGGCAATTAAATACCAGACACAATGTTCCAATTTTCAGTAAGACATTTTATTGCCTGCAGCATGCACGGACATGACTGCAGATATGACTGTGTAGATGTTTTCAGTTACATAATTGTTCAACTTTGCTCTTCACAAACTTAGCCTTCGCTACCTAGCATCTCAATCATAACAGCCTTGCTTTATCATAGTATATCCCAACTATTCTGTCCTTATCTCAAATGACCTCAACCGTCTACCATCTGCGTTACACACACGCACAGGAGGTCAAACCCTCTCCAGGTCAAACTCTTTTACAGCGAGTTTAAATGTAACAACATCATTGGCAATATTACAAATACACAAGATTCTGATATTAAATTCCATAACAATACCACACATTAAATTGCATAATCTGTCAAAGTCTGACTATAAGAACACCCATGACATGTATATTACACTGATTAACATCATCTTCACAAAAGCACAGGGAACACATTTTTGCCATGCGTTTCTTTTTTCTAAAGGAAGAAGACGGAGAAACCGGAACAGGAATAAACCTTTCTCTGAAGAGAACAGGAGCGTTGAAGAGTCCACACTCTCAGCCAAAGAGCTGCAGAGCCTACAGCAGGCAGAGAAGCGTCTTAACAGAGATGACATCTTCCCTGTGAAGAAGGTACAGGCTTTCAGTATGTTTTAGGGCAGTTTCACACCTGCTTTGTGTTGGTTAGTTTGAATAGAATTCAGGTTTGTTTACACATTTGCTGCAGCCCATTTGGGCCTGGTGAGAACACAGCAATCCTACTTGAGTGCTCACCAAAAGCGGACCAAACAAACGTTACCATACCTTGTACAAGAGACGAGTTGGTCTCTGTACACTTCCAAACAAATGTGGGTGTGGTCTGTTTGTGGTGAGAAGTGATCCCAACGGCAGGAACCATTGAGTATTTTTTGACATAATGCTATGCTTTATGAGAGGAGGAGGACAACAACATCCTCTAGTTTCTTTCTGTAGTTTTACAATATGGAAATTGGAAAAAAGCAAGTCAGATGCTGACTATCAAGTGTGAAATCACCCTTAAACCTGGCTGAATGGCAATCCTTATCTAAATGAAATTGTTTGATTAAGAATATCCATAACACTTTAATTATTGCAGCTGTTGTCTGATGACATTACCCTCCTTCTTGAACTTGTTCCAGAGGTCCCACAGCAATCCCGGCGCAGTTTACACCTGCGCTCTGTGTGATGTCCTACTGGATTCTGTGTCCGACGCATACAGGCACATCAGAGACAAACGGCACAAAAGGAGGGCCAGGGTGAGAAATGGTCACCATTTACATGTTTACAGTAAACATTTGATGATGCTATCTGACATTGTGGAGGAATATTCATTAAAATCTGGGATCAACCCCTTTTTGTTATGTGTGTCTTTATTTGTTTTTCCATAGGAGAGGCAAGAGCAGGTGATGCTGACTGAGATTCTGCCTCCTGGCCCAGAGCAGGTCAGTGCAGTGAGCGCTGCACTGGAGGCCGCTGTCCGGGAACATGGGATGAGCGACCAGGATGTTGAGACCAGACAATGTGCTGTCTCCATCATGCAAGATCTCCTTCTGTCCGTCCTGCCTGGTAGGTCTCACTGGGACCAAATGGTTGTCTGGTGACCGATCCTGATGGTGTTATTGCTTTGGGCTTTATGTCAGTGTAATTGTAATTTAAATAACAATATCACCTCTCTCTTTATCTCCCCTGTAGAGATCAGGCTCAGGCTATATGGATCCTCTAGCACCAAGTTTGGATTTAAGGATTCTGATGTCAACATTGACATTCAGTATCCACCTCACGTGAGTAGCCTCGTGTTAGTTTGATGGTGTAAATGTATGTTTAATTTTAATTTATTTGAATTTTTTTAACAGTGTTTTTAATTGGGGTTTCTCACTGTTTCAATTACCCCCCAAGAAGGGTGCCATCCTTTTAAGTATAGAAATGGATGGTTATGACAGCTTTATAAGTGATTGTTTTGTGTGTATGACGCTCCTTTTTTCGATATCATATTTATGTTGTATAAAGGCTTTGAAATGGAATGTATTCACAGATGCATCAGCCAGACGTCTTGGTGTTGGTCAAGGATTGCCTCTCTGTGAGCCGTGAGTCACCTTTTTTTCATTCAATATTTTTCCTTGTTCCATTATGGGAAAGTCACCCACACGTAGGGCTGGGCGATATGGGCCAAAATCAATATCTCGATATTTTTTTACTATATCTCGATACACGATATATATCTCGATATATTTCAAATCTCCTCTAGAGCACATCCTAAATGCTCAATTTAATTTATTTTTTGCATAACATCACACCAGTAATATGATTTAAATAGTCCCTGCAAAATGTGCCTGCACTAACAATGCATTAGGCTACATGAAACATGTTTATATTCTTTAGTGCTTTCTATTGAAACAATTTGAAACTTGCACATGGCAAAGAGTTTGCACATCGTATTGATTATTCCACATCCTTCCACTCCCATACAATGGATCCAGCATTATTTTATTTGGAAACAGTTTTTTCCATCTTCTGTTAATCTGTAAACTGAGAACACTAATTATGACTCATTACAACCACTTACTAATTGTTTATCACCACTAACCCCCTGAAGATAGCAGCCACACTTTAAATGCAGAACAGGTTTTGATCCATAATAGTAGTCTATGTGTATAAAAGGCTCTGACATGTATAATGGTTACTGTCGCTTTAAGAGCAGTTGCTCCCTGTCTAAGTTAAGTTTCGTTTTCTGCCTGTTAGTCCGAGAGAGAGATTCATGCAAGCGCAAACAGCAGGTGGCTCATCGTCCCTCTGTTACCTGCCTTATTGTTTAATTCTCCTGTATTTAGTTAATGAAAATAAAACTGGAAGACAATCAGAGGATTTAAATAAATACGGCTGAGAATTAAATGGGATGCCGTGGTTGTGTGACGTTGGACCAAAAACTCCCCCGGCGCTCGTTCGCTTTCCTCTCATAAGGACCAGGCTCTGTACAGCGGCCCCTTATGCTGTCAAGCGCCCGTCTACAAAAAAGGTCCATGCTATGAACGACAGCCGCCTTCGCCGTCTTTCGCGCCCCCTCCACCCGCTCGTTCGGCTGTCATAAGAGCAGAGCCCTCGTCTTTTTTTCTCCCCCTCTCGTCGTTGTTTTCACATGGCGATAAAAGTAAACACTCACAGGGCACAGACTACGTCACAGGTGCGCGCCCAGGAGACTCTGGTTGGGAGGGGTGAGTGAGTGAGTTGCCAATGCATGTGAGTCTGTGAGGCAGAGAGCCACAGGAAAGAGCGAGAGAAGCGAACACCAGCGAGTTTGCCGGTGGCGGCGGCGGCTAAAAAAAACACATTACGTGCCAATTTGTATTCGATGGTCGCGATAGGGTCATTTTATACATCCCCTGGAGCACATCTCGCGATATATCGAATATATTCGATATATCTCCCAGCCCTACCCACACGCTTGGCGGTCATGGAAGGTTTCAATTTGACACGTAATTTTTTTTTTGTTCTCAGCACTCTTTGTTGATCTGGAAGCTGATTTTCATGCCAGAGTTCCTGTGGTCATCTGCAAAGACAAAAAGAGGTGGGTACCTCAGATTATTGTGTCAGATAATGATTTAGATAAACCCTGAAGACAATCTGTAAAATATTCTGGTTGATTATTAATCAAGACCTTACAAAACGACCAGAATGGGTTTCCTTATGTACAAAATAAAGAAAAAAGACAATTGCTTTTATCAGTGTTAAATGACCACATGCACGAGACCAGTCAACCTCAAATTAAACATGAACATTTTTTTTTACTCAACAGTGGCCTGATCTGCAAAGTAAGCGCAGGGAATGAAAATGCATTCCAAACCACCTCCTATCTTTCTGCTCTGTCCAATCGGGAGCCGCTCCTCCTCCCACTGGTTCTCAGCTTCAGACACTGGGCCAAGGTAGGTTGCTCACATTAGCAAAGTAGTGACTAATTGGTGCCTATATTTATTACATTTTTGTACATCATTACATTTTGTTCAACCATTTATTTTTTATTTTTCCTGTTTCTGCCTTTAGATCTGTGAGATCGACCGTGCAGAGGAAGGTGGATTGCCACCGTATGTCCTGGCCCTCATGGTTATCTACTTCTTACAGCAGCGCAAAGAGTCCCTCTTACCTCCCTACCTGAAACAAGAGGTGTGTGTTTTTTTATATTAAGCCTGGAATACAATGTACTGCATTCATTTCAGCATTGCTCCTTTTTATGGCATATTTTATTGAAATTAAAACTAAACAAATCTCATCCCGTTGTCTTTAGATTAAGGTATTTTCGCTGAGCAGGCTGTCAGACTTCAATCTCACTCATGTAGAGGATGGATACTTACACTGGGCGTACACACCCTCCAAAGAATCATCCCAGCATGCAGAGGGCTCCTGTGTGAAGGGAAAGGTAATCATCAAGACACTTGTTGTTTTTCATCTGAAAAGAGTGTGTTGGTTCCCCATATTTTTGGTTTGGGCTGTTTAAGAAAAGTGGCAAATAATCTGGTATGCTTTTGGAAACTGGTAGTAATGTACGTGTATGTTTTAGTAGAGGGGCTAAGGCATGCTTTATGTTTTTTTAAATCCACTATCCTAACTAGTAACTGAAATGTGTGTCCTTGTGTTTCCGTCCAGGTTCCGCTAGTGTTCCAGAGCCCTCACCCGCCTGTGGAAGTTGGGCTTCTCTGGGTTGAAATGCTGCGCTTCTACTCGCTGGAATTCAACATGGCTGACAATGTGATCAGTGTGCGAACCGGCGCTGTCCTCTCACGAGAGATAAAAGATTGGCCCAAGAAACGCATCGCTGTGGAGGGTCAGAAGCTTTTTTCAATTGTTTTACGAATTTAAATATTTTGCTTTTGAGTCGCTCTAGTGTTGCTGGTTGACTTTTGACCAGCATTGTTTTTGCCGAGAGCTAGTGGTCCTATGACCAGAGTTAAACTCTATCCCAACCATGTCACTTTTGAATTTTGTTCATTGGTATTTGGGATTGTTTTGTTACCAACTCCTACATGGGTTGACATCTAGAATCCAGTCTATTAGCTTTTTTTTAAATGATGAACATAATTTACATTTCAGACCCATTTGCTGTGAAGAGAAATGTGGCGCGCACAGTGAACAGCCAGCAAATGTTCGAGTACATCGAGCACTGCCTGAAAGCCACATACAAGTACTTTGGACTGCCACTCAACACGCCGGCTGCCAGTCACAAGGCAAAGGACCAGCTTGGTGGACCCAGTAAAGGGGCGGACGCTTTAAATAAAGAGCCTAAAGCTGTAGAAAATGGTCCCGATGACTCTGATTGCATTATTGAGGAAGAGGAGGAAGTTGAAGAATACAGCGACTCGGAGGAAGAGCGAGAGAAGGAGAAAGCAGACCTGGGCAAGAGCAGTCTCTCCGAGGAGGATGAAGAGGAGGATGAAGATATTAACGATGACATGCACAGCAGACAGCACCTGGACAGCGTCACCACAGAGGACGAGGACATCTTCCCCGTGGATGAGATCTCTGGAGAGGAGCTCCTGTCCGATGAGGAGGGGCCAGACCTGGACACACCCGGTTCCATGGACGAGGATGAGGAGGCCCAAGTGGATTTGGCACAGCTCAGTCTCTCCTCTCCACCTTCAGAGGAGACACTCAAAACCGAGAGCGCCGAGAATAAAAGCCAAAAGCAGAAGAAACAGTCTTATGAGTTCACCAGGCAAACCTTCACCAGGGGCAAGGTCAGTACAGCCTCATGTTTGTTTTCACTAACAGAGCAGTGTTTATGAAACTCTCCCCGGAAAGCAAGGTTCCTAACCTTAATGTGGAAGAAAACCAGTTGCAAACTTACAGGTGCAGTGTGTAGAATTTATTGGCATTTTTCACCACAGACTTAGTAGAAATGGAATATAATTCATAAGTATGATTTGATTAGGGTATAATCACTTGAAAATAACTACATAGGAGCAGGGCAGCCATGTTGCACCGCAATGTTTCTACAGTAGCACAGAATGGACAAACTTGACGGCCTTACGCATTTGTGTATATAGTGGGTGTCCTGGGGAAATACCAATGAGCACTATAGAATAAATAACTAAATACATCTTCTCCACATCACTTGATATTGTGGAATGACTTAAGGCAGAGGTGGATGATGCCATCTTTAGTAATTAGCTTCTTGTCCTTGTCCTTCTGTAATTATTCGAAAGGGAAGGGTTACCATGGGAGCATTGCAATCTGGAATGTCACCACTAGATGCAACAAAATATTCCGATATTACACACTGCACCATTGAGTGAACAATTTGAAGATGTATTGTAATGATTAAGGTTGTATGTGACAGAAGTAAAACTAAACAAGAAATGATGGCAACTAATCTCCTTTCAATCTCTCAGTCACACATGGTCGTGTGCAGCTTGTGCAAGCGTGATGGACATCTAAAGAAAGACTGTCCTGAAGATTTCAAGAAAGTGCAGCTGGATCCTTTGCCCCCATTAACCCCAGAGTTTCTCAATGTCCTAAACAAAGTCTGTGAGCAGTGCTTCAGTAAGTATCATATGATTGGGTCAGAGGTGATTACATTGACGGCAATGTAGTGTGTTTGTGTGTGTGTGGGGGGCATCCATAAAAATTATTCAAATGAAATGTATCTAAGGATGTTCTGTTTTCTTTTTAGCCGACTTTGCCCCAGATGAACTGGAAATTGGTGTAAGAGAACACATCCTTCAAGACCTGGAGGCCTTCGTCAGACGACAGTTTGCTGGTAAAGTAAACCAGTATCATTAACTGTTATCAAGCTGAAACTAGCATGACGCTTGATTTTATAGACCCACTAACCAATTAGATGTCAGAATTGAGTGCACATTTATGACAACATTGACAAGTTCTGTTTTGATTGACAGGAGCTCGGCTAAAACTATTTGGATCATCCAAAAATGGCTTTGGCTTCAGACAGAGTGACCTAGACATCTGCATGGTGCTGGAGGGGCAGGATTCCATGGACGTAAGTTGCAATTTATTTTCTAACAGTCACTTAAGGAGACCTATATCAGATTAGCGGTTGTGATTGGTGATCGTGTAGGCTCCTGTTTAGTGTAAGCCATTTTGGACTGTACAAAAGAAAATAGTCAAAGTACTTCGATATATAGTGTTTGTTAGGCATTTAAGTGTAGCTACATGACACAATTCAGAAACATCTTAGTTAAGTTTTTTGTCGGTATTCTGTATTTTTCACTTGGGTTTAAATTCACTTCTGAGGAATTTTTAGCTTTTCGTTATAGTGGTTTGTTAATGCAATTTAACTTTTAACTTCAACCATCAAATGTAAATCTTTTCAATTATGTCCGCAGGATGTTGACTGCATCAACATAATTGAAAGCTTGGCGAGGCTGTTGAGGAAACACCTAGGTTGGTAACAAATTTGCCTCATGTGATTTTTAAAACCTATACAATATCTATACAAAAAAGAACTTCCAACGTCTGTTAAAAAAACAGATTTGAGCTGATTGTAAAAACTGAAAATTTGGCATTCATGTACTTCCAGTGGTTCAAAAGCAATTCTTGATGTTTATTAAGCAATACTAGTTTCTCAGCTTGCAGCTTTTATATTTCCATTTGGAGTTTAAGGGAACAAGCCTGTTTGAAGGAAAGCTGATGTTCAAATTATAATTGATTCTATAATTGTACAACTTCCTTTTAAAGTAAGAATTAGATAAAGAAAAACTGCATGAAACACAAAAGGTGAATGCATCCCTTGTTTACCCGGTTTAACATCTGCATCTTGTCACCAGGTCTGAAGAACATCTTGCCCATCACTACAGCAAAAGTACCCATCGTGAAGTTCTACCATGTTCGCACCGGTCTGGAGGGAGACATTAGCCTCTACAACACTCTGGTAGGGCTCTTTCTCCATCTGTTTACCGTATAGTTTCAAGTTTGTCTCAAATTCTCTATTAAATAACATCTCGTTTTAAGACAAATATTTTTTTCTTTTCAGGCCTTGCACAACACGCATCTGCTGGCTTCGTACGCCGCCATTGACAGAAGAGTGAAGATCCTCTGTTACGTTATGAAGGTTTTTGCCAAGGTGAAAATGATTCACATGCTCACAGCTTCATTTTCTACAGCGTCATATAATATTATTAGACCGTAGATTGTATTATCATCGTATTTATTTTTTGTCCCATTCCAGATGTGTGACATTGGGGATGCTTCACGTGGCAGCCTCTCGTCCTACGCCTACACCCTCATGGTGTTGTTCTTTCTCCAGCAGAGAAACCCACCAGTTATCCCTGTGCTGCAAGAGGTACAAGTGGCATGTTTGTAAACCTTAAAAGTCAATGTATGAGTTTTCCCGAATCTTTTTAATTTTTGAATGTTACTTGAGTGTTGTTGTGCTCAACTATGTTTTTGTTTCACTATAACTGTCCCAGAAACTAGATTTTATTTCACAAAATGTAAACTTTTTAAACCAAGCATAGATTGACATTGTAGCATCTTTATTTTTGTTCGGGCCCCTCCAACAAACTCCTTTTTTACTCTTAATTTGTCAGTGACATGCTTTTTTTTTCTAAGAATTGCTCTCCATCTAGACATGCAGTATTATATTATCAAGCATACAAATTCAAATGTATCATTTATGATATTTTCAAATTATTGTACGATTGTTTCAGATCTATGATGGAAAGAAGAAGCCAGAGGTGCTAGTCGATGACTGGAACGTGTACTTCTTTGATGATTTAAAAGCACTAGTGAGTGCATTGCAACTTTTCATATACTGCGAACATTTTAGTAAATATTTAGATATTTCATTGTGTCATAACACGTTAATCTCTTGGTCTTCCCCCTGCAGCCCAGTCGCTGGCCTCAGTACGGGACAAACACAGAGTCGGTGGGGGAGCTGTGGCTCGGCTTGCTTCGCTTTTACACCGAGGACTTTGACTTCAGAGATCACGTTGTGTGTATCCGACAGCACGGCCGCCTCACCACATTCAACAAGCAGTGGACATCCAAGTATATTGTCATTGAAGGTCAGCTTATTAGACAAACTCAGTGTACAGTGTTGTATATAATGCATTAAAGACAGTAGAATATAATTGTTATATCACAAGATAGATGCAATAGATTGTTGTCTCCTATCCAGCAGCACAGGCTGTTGAAATGATTGTTTTAGCACTTTGGGAATCATTATCACATGTTGCTATCCATTCAGTTTGATATATGTATACATACAACTAGTACTGTTTAGCATTGTTTGATTGTTCTCAGAATTAAAATGACTTTGTAAAGCTGATGGAAAAAAATCTCATTGTTAATTTATATTGCCTTCTCCTCTCTGTTGATGTTCCAGATCCGTTCGACCTGAATCATAATCTGGGTGCCGGTCTGTCCAGGAAAAGTATGATCATTTATTTCTCATTGTGTCCGTATCTTCTCTTTTCTCACTGCCTTTGTCTTCGTCTTTCAAATGTCACATATGTTTTATTGTTTATTGACATTTCCTTTGTTGTCATCAAAACAGTGACCAACTTCATCATGAAGGCTTTCATCAACGGCAGAACAGTGTTCGGCACATCGGTCAAAGCTTTTCCTCCTGTGTACCCCAGTCAGATGGTCAGTATTTGCAGTCTTAATGGCACACTTTCATATTCTGGTGGGCGGTATTTAAGCATGGTATTTTTGTCTTCACCTCCCAGGAGTATTTCTTTGATCCTGAAGTCCTCACTGAGGGAGAAGTGGCCCCCAACGACCGCTGCTGCCGGATCTGCGGCAAGATCGGCCACTTTATGAAAGACTGCCCCCTGCGCAAGAAGTAGGTTTTGTTATGCAAATTTGATATATCCACTAACTTGTAGGAAAAAAGAACCAAAACTCAACTGAGTTTTAAGTATTTTAATAAAAAAGTTTAAAACAAAGAGTCAAAAGAAAAACTGTTCGGCCGAGCAGGGTCAACTCCTTCACCTAAAGTTGGTTCAAGAGACTGACAACATTCTTGTTGCCAGTCAGAATATTTATACAGGGGTTTAATCAATGAGTTCATTTACTCAGAACACAAAATAACGCCACCTCACAAGTTGGGGACTTTAGACAGAGGAGACACATGTCAGATCAATATAAAGAAAACCGTTCTGAGTTCAGGACTCCATATTCAAAAAGACAACGTGTCACAAGACAGTAATCAATGGGGATCGTTATTAGAAGTAGACTGGAAAAAAACCCACTGAATTATTTTTTTCTATCACAGGTTTCATCTCAAAACGTGGCTGGAATAGTCCGTGTTCACATTGAACTAAATTTCTATCTCTGCCTGTCTAGCTACATGTTTTATATAATATTACACATCATCTTGGCGCAGGTCCAGGCACAGAAGGGACAGGCCAGAGCACCTGCGAGATGGAGAGGATGGTAGGGATCAGCCCAGGCACAATCGTGAGCAATGGAAGAAAAGAGATGCACAGGAGGTACGCTGCTGCTTCCTGTGTGGGTCAAGTTCCCACATCAAGAAGGACTGTCAGCTGTACAGAAGCCCTGCAGGTTCAAACCACATTTCTGATTTTATGTTTTTTTTAATTGCATTGTTGCACAGTCAACAGTTTAGTTTGTTAGTTTCCTTCACTTTCTGACTGTTGCATTAAAGATATAAAGTACAAGAAATTCTTAAGCATTGATGTTTATTCATGAAATGGAGTTAAGATGTCAATTGCTTCCTTCTCTTTTTTTAAATGTTAATTGGCAGGTAATGTGAAGATGGAAAACTATTCCTCCTCCCCCTCTTCAGCCCACCATAGGAATATGAGAGAAAAAGAGAGACAGGTATGATGTTGTGTGAAAATATATATTCTTTTAAAATGTGTTATTTCTGACACTCTGCTAGACTGCTATGTACGCTGATACACCTGTGCTCTTTACTTATCTTCCTACTTTCAGGGTTCACCCATACAAGAAGAGAAGAAGAGAAAACAACAAAATGCGACATTAGGTCCACAAGCAGGTATGTCATTTCAGTTTTTTCTTCAATTAAAAATCCTTACTTACTGTCACAATTAAATATTCATCACCTAATTTGTAATGCCATTGTATACTTTATTCAGTATTTTTATGAATTTAAAAATGTATTGTTTGTTTGACAATACTTTCTGGAAAATAAGGAGTCATTTTAAAATACTTCGCCTCACTTATCATTAAAAAAAAAATTCTCCAAAAATGTATGCAGCTTTCCCTTCAATGTACTTTTTCAGCCAGTTTGAAAACCTTTTTCAACATATCCCCAACCAAAAATGTTGATATATTATCGAGAAAAGGTGCACTTAATACTATGACAGTTTGTTGTGTTGTGTTTTTCTTTTGAATTTCGGATCAACTACGTATTTTTAGGACTGGGGACGAGAGAGAACGAGAGCAGGAAATGTTTGCAGCAGATTCCCTCATCTTTCTCTGGACGCTGGAGAACAAGCTTACTGAAGTTTTGGCTAAAGTTTTGCGTTTTGCTCCTGTTATCTATTGTTTTCTTTTCACTCAAGAACACATTCTGAGTGATCATTCATAAAAAATAAAAAAAAATTAAGCAAGAAACAAATGCTGCGGTCAGTTTACTAGGATGAGGCACTATGCCCTGTTTTGACTTTTAGCCTGATAAGATGGGTAGTTTTGACAGTACAGAAATCTGCCGGTGCAGGTTAAAAATATGTCTTGTAATATATTTTGACAATTGCACTTTGGTTTGTTTCAGGTAGTTTAGCCTGCCGAAATGTGGGTCGCTCTGGCCACAGGAAGAGCCCGGTGGAATGAGCAGCAGCAGCTGTGGCTACGCAGACCACAAGGTTCTACTAATGTCCCGGCAGACAGCAACCCAAAGTCCAGAGATCTTTAAATCCGAATGGGACTGTTGGGACAATTGGAGCCCGTAAAAGCCAAATCCAGGACGCCTTGACTTGAAGCCAAATAGGGCCTTTTTATGTGTGTTGGTTTTTTCCTCCCCCTAAAGTTCTCCTACTAAGAGGAGCTTTTTAACGCTTTCATTTTAACAAGAAAAGCCATTCTGAATGCACCTCATGTCTTCGTTTACCTCCCCTGCCAGTCATGTTTTTTTTAAACTCATTATATTTCAATTAACGTTATTGAAGGTTCAGTGTCAATCTCTGAAATTAGAAAATGTAAGTAACTGGCAAGTGTCTGTTATACGACCAACAGTAATCGGCTTGATTCTTTATTATCATAACAAAGGTATGTTTTGCAGTGAGCATCAAGTATAGGAAAAATTGATAGTATGCCTACACCTTTTGTCTGGTTGAGTGTTTGTAAACACTGCTACAGCTGTAAGACAAATGGGACATGGCAATAGTTTGGTATGTTGGCTGCTACTTAAAGTTAGTCAAAATCATGGCCATTTCAAATTATTAATTGACTTAGTCCTCATTTTATAATTATAAGGTTCTTAGAATGGATTTCAAATTATGTTTTAAAATTTTACAAAAAAAAAAAGTAAATTATAAAGTAGGTTGTTCAAAAACGAATTGCGGTGCACCTTTCCTAATGGCCAGGATCTTTTTTTATTTTTAAATCCTTCTTTTAAATTTGTCCATCAGTCCGTCTTACCCTCAGTCTTGAGAGCAGCTCTACCTACAGTATGTATTTGTGTTTGTGTGTGTCTCTGTATTAGAGCAAAGCCCCCTGTAGATATTCAGGATCATAACTTTATTTTCGGTGTCTGCTGATCCACCCCTATTTCATAGATTGCATACTGCCCATCAACTGATTTGAGTGTGAACGGTAGAACAGTAAAACGTTCGTTACTCTGCTAACTCTGGCCTGTATACGTCTCCACACACGCAAGGAACGACAGTGGAAGAACTTAAATGTGAGAGTTTGTCAGAAAGCTTCATGCTTACACTCGATGGTAACAGGTCCACTGCTGCACACACTGTTGGCTTACTCTTAAACTATAGATAATCTCATTGAGTTCGATGGAGAGAGAAATGTATTTATTTTCTTCAAAGGCTTCATTTTGTTGTAATGGTGCCACAGATTGGTAGCTGCACTGTGTGAGGGCCCACACCCTTGAATTATGTTGCTGCTAGTTAATGTCTCAAATACCTGCTTATCATTCAACCTTCGAATATGGAGAGTTAGGCTTTATTGTTGTCCTAATATGGCTACATTTTATAAATCTGTGTTGTTGATGGTATTGTAATTCAATTTCTCATTTTAAAGTAGCTTTGTTTTAATTCCAGCCTTATTGCATTTCTTTTGTTGGACTCAAATGAGGTTTAGTTTTCTTGTTTAAGGATCCCCAATCCTGCCAGGAAAAGTTGGCTTGCAATCCATTTTGTGTCTCAAAGAATCGATTAAACTGAAATCCAATCCCATTGCTGAATATTTATTTGAAAAATATTTTTGTTTTGTCAAACTACACTTCACTGTTAGCAGTATATCTTGGTCTAAATGAATGTCTCCATATTGTATTACATACTGCAGGACCCTAAGGTGTTTAAAAAAAAATGTAGGATGCAACCCTAAATGTTGCTAAGAACAATGGTTTGACCAACAAAGCTGACTGATGCTGGAAAAAGCTTGAAATTGGACTACGAGTCAAGAACATTTTTTTAAATAATAAATTAGACAAAAATAATTATAGCAAGGGGGCAAAGTGATTTTTTTGGACATGGACTGTTGTAAAAGGTTGTTCACCAGAAATTATATCTCTAGGACCTTCAAGGATCACAACCTGGGTGGACAACCTGGTCAACTACCTGCTGGAAAGCTACAGAGGGCCGAAATAGAAAATCAGAACCATGGTTTAATGCGAGGGTAAAATGGAAATGTTTTAACTTATAGATATCATCATGAAACTTTGCCAGTTGATTACTGGCATTAAAACAATGATTTTTTGTATTTAAGTTTAAAAAAAAAATAATAATATATATGCAAATTTAGAATATTTCACAAATTATGCACACATTTGCATATCTTTAAAAAACAAAAATCTAGATATTGGCTAAAGCAAGAGTTTAAATCTTTATTGCATTTTGACTTCATATAAGTGTGTTAAGTTTCAACATAAACTTCTTCTGTGAGAAATGGTGTGATAATTCTGGTTAGATAGTGTACAAATAAACGTGATTTGATAGTTTTTTTCGTTACTCTGACCCAGAAATCTCATCTTCTAAATCACTTATATCATCTTAACTTTCCATAATCATTCTTACCACTATTCTGTAGGTTATTGAAGAAGGATTTTTTCATATATTGTTCATTGTCTGATTTATGAGACATTTTCTTCTTCAAAACATGCCATAATGCATTTTTAAGACCTGTAGTATTTTTTGATTTATAAAATTAAAAAAGGCTGTGTAACAAATCCTTCTTTAATAACCTACAGAATGGTGCTAAGAATTGTTATTGAACGTTTAGTTAATGTAAGTGATTTAGAAGTTGAGATTTTTGGGTCAGAGTAATAAAATAAAAAAATCTAATGTCAATCTAACCACTATCAAACCAGAATTATCACACCATTTCTCACAGAGGACGTTTGTTATGTAGAAACTTAACACACTTGTATAATGTCAAAATGCAATAAACTATTTTAACTCTGGCTTTATCCAATATCTAGATTTTTGTTTTTAAAAGATGTGCATCATTTGTGAAATATGCCAAATTTGCATATATATTCAAACCATTTTGAAAAAAACTTCAATACAAAAAAATAATTGTTTTAATGCCAGTAATCAACTGGCAAAGTTTCAAGATGATATATATAAGTTCAAAAATAAATGTTTTACCCTCGCATTAGTCTCGCAAAGCCAGACCAAACTACAGCAAGTAGTATGGTCTGGAAGCACTCCGTTTAGAGCCGTCTATTCGGGGGGAAACTGGGCTGGCCTGTTTTTATTTCTTTAAACCAATCACAATCATCTACGGCGGGGCTAACCCCGGGAAGCAGCCAATGGAGGCGTAGCGTTGTTTGCCGACGCCAGAGCTTAATAGACGCTGGCGGAAGTGGTCAAGCCAGACTACCCTCGCATTAAACCATGGTTCCGATTTTCTATTTCGTCCCCCTGTAGCTTTCCAGCAGGTGGTTGTCCACCCAGGATGTGATCATGGACATATAAAGAAAGGTTGTGATCCTTGAAGGTCCTAGATATCATTTCTGGTGAACAACCTTTTACAACAGCCCATGTCTGTTTTCCAAAAAAAAGAGGGTTTTGCCCCCTGGGTATGAACTAAAAAAAATTCTCAGAAGAGTATCCAAAAAAAAATTTGTGAAAAGTTCAGTAGGCTACTTCAACTTTTAAAGTAGGCCTATGTTACAAAACAAGCTGACCTAAATCTTTCTAGACGTTTAAATGATCCGTGAACCCATTGGCTGCCGCACCCGTCCGTCCTGATATTAGCCAATCATTGAGCGAGCTTTTTATTTAGGGCGGTTGCTAATTTTTTCCACGCTTGCGCAGATCAATGTTGTGATTTTAACAAACAACATGTCTGCCTCTATGGTACGGGCGACCGTCCGAGCGGTCAGCAAAAGAAAAATACTTCCCACGAGAGCCGCGCTGACACTGGTAAGCTACAAAATGAGGCAGTAACGTTTTGTACGATACTTTTAAGTCCACTCAGTATAGGTTAACTTAGAAGGTATGGCGTTTAGACCACCGGCCGTTATGTCACATTAACGTTACGTGATCCAAAGTTAGCTAAACTAGCTAACCAGCTGTCAGATGAACGTTATGCGAAGGCACATTCTGTTTCTACTAGCCTACTTGTACGAAACTTTCTCGTAACATTGCAGTTTAAATCATGTTTAGGGTGAACTAATATGAGCTGATCCACATCACAGGGTGGTTATACAAGCATGTTAAGTCGTGAGATCGTATTTGCAAGGTAGGTTGCCAATCTAAGCTAAGCTGCTGCTTGGCGATGTGCTGTTCTTGTTTTTTTTTAACAATTAAACACACATTCAAGGACAATTTCAAATGATCATGAAGAAACACAATAATGGCAGAAGCTAAGGGGCATGAGGAATCACTCTATGGTTGGACGAGTATGAAAACGATGTGAATCATTACTCTTACCTGTTTTAACATGCCTGACAATGGTCAGTAGTTAGTGGTTAAATGAAATAGACTGTTCATGGTTTGTTTTTATTGTCAGAATATAAATGTTCTCAAGGTGAATATCGCCCTGACAAGCCCTGCTGACAGTGCGGGTAGTGATAATGGAGGGGTTATGGGACGTCCCGCTGCTTTGTGTATACTTCAGGGCACTGCCTTTATCAGCTCAGACCACCACACACAGTGGTCTGAGCTGATAAAGGTAGTGCGCCACGATGAATTTAAAATAGTTGGACTGTCCTCAACAATGTGGATTACGTGTCATTAAATGGTTCTGCTGTAGTGATATGATATGATATGACGTAATACCTTAAGATAATAATGAATAACAAACTGCGGAATTAGCATGTTCAGCCTTCCCAATATTTAAACATTACGGTTAAAATAAGTAAGAATTTTTAATCCAGTGTTAAGTAAGAGATTTTGAAATTACCATTACACTTGGTTGACAGTATTGCAATGAAAACAACTCCAGGCTGTGACACAGTTGGGCTGTACTGTAAACTTGGCATCAACAGCAGCACAGTCTCACTCACCAATAAACACACCAGCTAGGGATTAGCACCATGTGGCTAATGTAGTTCACCTGTGTCTCCAAAATGCCTCCACGTGAGAGACGAGACCCTGGGAACCCTCTTCTAATGCTCCTACATCTTCTCACTTACAGCAAAAGCCACAGGAGTGTGTGTGTTTTTTTTCATTACACTGTTGTGGTTTTAGTGTAAATAGCCCCTGCAGCAAAACGTTTTGCAATGGGGAAATAATATCAAAACATCATAGAAACTTAAACCAGCACCATACTCGCTCTGCTGCTTATGTTCATAACTTTGAATCTTCTATTGTCTTTTCTTTAGACTCCGTCGGCGGTGGACAAGATCAGAGTTTTGTTGCAGAACAAGCCGGAATATGTGAGTAATGGATTCAGCCAGGAGTCACCGCAACATTGCATCATCAAGCAGCCAGTGCTCCTATACCTATACATCTTTTGGAATGGCAGCCTAGGGGGGATGTGTTATTTTGACATATTTTGAAATTGTAATTTCTCACTTGCACTTAACTTTTCAAACAAATCAAAAAGGGCGTAGCACACTGTGGGTCGTTCGAGGGGACTGGAATATTGGAATATTGGAACATTAACATATAGCCAGCTCTGTGTCTTGATACCAAGGTATTTATGAGGCTTTCCTCCAGGCTCTGGTCTATTCAACTCTAAAAAGTGACTCCAGTAATTGACACCTTTAGCTGCCAGCTAGCCAGAGGAAGTAGGCACTAGGCAGCTGATGAAACTATATAAAGTAGTGATTGGATGAAGGTAGGTTACACTAATTGGTTATGCCTGTCTCTCTCCAGATCGGTTTGAAGGTCGGGGTAAGAACGCGCGGCTGTAATGGACTGACTTACACACTGGACTACACAAAGGACAAAGACAAATCTGATGAGGAAGTGCTGCAAGATGGTATGTTATGTCCTACTGTTGTGCTTTCCTTAATACAATATTTTTAATATTTTGTTTTTGAAGATAAGATGTAGCAAATAAATGATTTACCTACCTCTAACTACCACTAGGTAGCGCTAAAGTTGTCAATGATCAAATTCTACAGACAGTTAAAACATGTTTTGTTCAGGGCTGTTCCAATACAATGTATATAATCAAACTTAAAATGTTCCGTTTAAGAACATTCAATTTGTAATGGCTCAATTGTGTCTCTCTTGCAGGTGTGAGGGTGTTCATAGAGAAGAAAGCTCAGCTGACCCTTCTGGGAACTGAGATGGACTTTGTGGAGTCCAAGCTGTCCAGTGAATTTGTCTTCAACAATCCCAATATAAAGGGCACGTGTGGCTGTGGCGAAAGCTTCAACATGTGAGCATTATGGAGCCTCCGTCCTCCCTACAACCCTGCCCCATAACCCTGTCCCATGGCCCATTTCTAAAGACTGAGAGACTGAATGTTGAGGAGGAAGTCGGACACGGGGAAAACTCACTGCTCTTCGTGCCACATTCGTGAAGCCCAAGTTTGTATTGTTCATGATCGGAGGAAGGTTTCAATGCAATCACTGTAGTCATGACCATCTTAACACATGTTGATTTTAGGTTCACCTACCTCTGATGTTGATGTTTTTTATGTTGAGCTCCGCATCAAAGAAAGGACCTCAGAAGCAAGGATTTTTGTTTTTAAATGACAGTGACTGGCAGCCATTTTACGCATACATACGCACAATATTTTCAGCCATTTAGTCAACCTTTAACCTTGACTTGTGAAAAAAGGAGGAAATGGTTGGTAAAGCTAAGAGGATGAAACGTGATACTATTAAGTATTCTGAATTCAGGTTTGAATCCATCCACCCGGAACCCATAGACGTTGAGGCCAACATCAGCTGTTTGACAGAAAGTGTGCTGTCGTCTGGTGTCACTTACCAGCAGTATACAGGAGAGGAAGAGTTTGAGTGTGTTGAAACTGCTTTATTAGTTTGTAAAGAATATATTTATCTCTGCGTGTACATATAATGTAAATCTCCCTTGAAACACACAAAGAATACGCACAAAATACCTGTATCCCTCACATAACAGTACATGGGGATTATGTTGATTTCTTTTTTTGCTTGATCAAAGCCAGGACTTTGTATAGACTGTGTGCTCTTAATATTTGCAACCTGTGCAATATGTCTGTACATATGGATTAATAAATAGCTACATCCAGTAACATCAAATTGTCCCTTTTTTCTTTTCCGTTTCATTGATTTGTGTCGGTATGATTGTTCCATCATAGCTGAAGTGACAAACGTAGGTAGACCAGTTGTTATGGTGATGGCTCAGTTGTTATTGGAATATTCACCTCGATCGTCATGGTGATAGCTCTATTTCAAGAACCAGATGGATTATGTGTCACGGTTCCGTCTGAATGATGAAGCAGCATCACTGTTTTTTCCTCTGTATTCGGGCAGTAGGAGGTACAGTCATTGTAAAATGTGTATTTCCATCATTTGTATTTTAACATCACTGAAGTAACGTGGGCATTTTGCTTAATTTTAACTTTTTTTTTTCTTAATAAGGTCATTTGGGGTTATGGACAGTCGAGACAAGGAGGGAGATTATGACAGCAGAGAGTCTTATGGTCTTAAGGTAGTGAGAAATGATACATGGTTTGTATAAGCCTCTTCTCAACGAACAGGCCTGATGTCACATTTTGCACATTCTGAAATAAGTGGTTATGTTTAAACACTGGATGAAATTGTCACCTATTGATGTGCAGATGTGCCAGTTTTAATTGTTTAGTTAAACTGTGACTTTTTGTGTTGAGAAAGTACAAATGACACTGATAAAACCATGTGAGTGAACGAGAAGAGTAAGGTTGCACGGCCAGAAAAAACAAACCGGTGAGGTGAGCTGAAGGACTGACGCTGAAAGCTTTGATGAGTTTAGGGGAACTGCATTATCGGGGCAGTTCTCTGTGTGTTTGTCCTTATGAGGGACTACTGTTAAAGTTAGATGATGTGCCGCCATTATTCTTACTTACTTTTGATTGTGCTGGGAAGAACAGTATGCTTATGAATACTGTATAAATAAGGCTAAAACACCTGTATTACTGTCAGATTTCTGTATACCTCTCTCTCAGATTTCCGAGTTTTTAGTGGCTTTGGCCGAGAGGAAATCACCACCTCATGAGAACATACGTATTCGAGACCCCCGAAACCTCCACACCGCCTTCCCCATCCTGACGATAACAGCCACAGACACTAGTGACTCCCATGGGGCTTTTAGATCCAGAGCCATCCTCCCTGAACACATCAACCAGCTGTCCCAGGTTCACTTTAAGAGGCGCGATCACCTGACTGAGGGGTTACCTGCCCCCTTCACTGCAGAGGCCTCATCCCAACAACTGCAAACTGCCAGCTCAAATCCTGTCCTCCTTGCACAACTGATAGACAAGTCCAAGATGTCTTCCTCGAAACCTGTCCCCTCTATTAGAGAGCAGTCAGAAAGGAGCGATGTCCATCCCCTCATCCTGGAAGTGCCGAAAAAGATTCCTAAAAACGGTCAGTAAGCAATCAGTCGTCACATTGTACACAAATACACATAGATACTGTATTTCATTGCTCTTCTTCCACACAACAAGGCTGACACTCTTTATAGGTCCGCCGCTGACACTAACTCATGTTCAGGAAGACTTCCCTTAACTACTGTCATGTTTTTATTATCGGCTGGGATAGCCCATAACTAACATATAACATGTAATATCATTGAAAATTAATTAAATTGAAAATCAGATAAAAGCAGTAAAAATTAGATTATTTTAAATCAAGACTTTGTTTCAAATATCTTAACTTATCAAGTAAGTTTTTTGGTGGGGGCGCCCTTAGTTCAGTTGGTAGGGCGTCCCATCCCCCCCTCCCCCCGGGCCGGGCCCAGCAGCAGGCCCGGATTTCGATTCCCACCCGGGTCGTTCTCTGCATGTCACTCCCCTCTCTGCCCCATTTCACCTCTGTCTCTTCACACTGTCAATAAAGCATAAAAAATGCAAAAAAAAATATCTTAAAAAAAAAAAAGTTAGTTTTTTGGTACAATAAATGTCCACGAAAAAAAATGTGTAAAAGGCTTTCAAGGCTCTCCAAAGCTTTCAGCCCATCAGTGTAATATGAAGGTCTTGCACTGAAGTGCCCTTTAATGACACACCTACTGTAGATGAGCTGTTTCATAATGGACCCCATGCTCTGACATGTGGCCAAAGAGAACATGGGCTCTTGACTATATGAACACCCTTGTAATCCTTATTTCTTGTGAACAACATGTAATAATAACTGTGGCCAATGACGCTTGTTAAGTTAATTATGAAATATGTATTATACCACTTTCAAGGTTCTGGATCAAAGACAGGCCAATCAGTAGATTAATAGTGGATCTCTCACTGATTATTGTAATGCTTGTTCCTAATCCAGGGCCAACATGTCAATGGTTCTTTGAGGACTTGAAGGATCTGCAGTTGAAGCTGTATTCAGGTGCCTCAAAGAGCTCTGGAGTCCAGAGGAACCAGTAGACGTCTAGGCATCGCCCAGAATCTACTTCCTTTACCACACAGTTGAAGGAGGTCATTACATTACAAAAAAAGATAAACATCCCACTGAAACCATGCAGCATTGACGGTTTGGCTGTTATTTAATCTTTGTTTTTTAATTGCATTTGTTTGTGTTGAACTCCTAAGATACTCACTCACTCACTCACTCACTCACTCACTCACTCACTCACTCACTCACTCACTCACTCACTCACTCACTCACTCACTCACTCACTCACTCATCTACTCATCTTTATCCGCTTTTTTCGGGGTCAAGTCGTGTCATGAGAACTATTACATGATAACATCTGAAAAATATATATCGGTGACTGAAATACTCTGTGTGTCTATTTTCACAATGATGCATTCAGTTAAGGCAAACATTTAAGTTACGACCAGAAAATATGAAACATCCAATGATGCATTAAATTCCCTTTTGTGTATTCCGTTTTTACCAAAAGAGAAAGAAACAAGAGCAACTATGATAAACGTACACAGAAGCCCTATACACATCTTTACAGTTTTTCACAATTGCATACATTTCTTGATAGACTATACCTCACTTTTTCAAAACCCTAAACACAAATCTCAAAACTCAAACACAAAATGCAAAATCCTTCACTGCTCTTGCAAAAGCACACTTTACCCTCAAAACAGTGTTAACTCTTCACTAAATGGTGTTTTCTTTTCAAATGACAAACACATACATCATATGACTAGACATTTCTAGCACTCATTGAACACTGGTGTGCAAAATGGAAAACACTATAGTATAAATGCAAAACACTATATGAATGCTTTATCAGTAGAATTATGCCTTTGCATGTTCATACACTTTCACCTACAGTAACAAAAATACTTTACGGTTTTTGCCAAATGGGAACACACATGTTGCAGAATAGTTTATTTTGACATTTCAAACAAACAAAATGAGTAGGTAGGACTGTAGTTCAAGCAATTCAGTGTGTCAGTATAAACTAAGAGACAATTACAGTAAAATTAGGGAACAATGGTAAAAAGAAAAAACAGCGTTGTAAGGAATTGGGTGGTTGGATTATGAATCCTTTTATGGATACCGCCTTCTGTTTGCGTCTGGCCACATCGCCTCATCAACATCACACTCAATGTCATCCTTTGAGAAGCAACAGGGAAACGACCACCTGATATCTAGTCTAAATCTCCTAATTATGGAGCGACTCAGGTTGGGCTGCACTCTCTATCCAGGCTGCCTCATTGATAGGCCATGATCTATAACATGGTCCACTATAGTGTCCCTGTTGTATGTGTCTCCGTCTGTTGCCTTCTTTGTCCTCATCCTCCTGTCGGTCTCTCTCCTCCTCTTACCCTGACTCATACTGTCTCAGAAAGGAGCTGAGCTCACCTGGGGTCTATTTGTAGTGCTAAGGTTTAGACTGATTGGTATTCAATTCGTTTAATTTTTTTCAAGAAGTGTGTGGGAGAATTTCAAACAAAGTGCAAGCTTACAGTATATCGTGTTTGTAGGGTTGATGCTTTGGTTTAGGGCATGGTTACAAAAGTTAGAGGTTGTGATGCTGTGGTCATAGAAGTCACTTTTAGTGTTTACAGTATTCGGCAAAAACTGTATTTGTACCAAAATGTGCAGTCTACTGTAAATCACAGCAAACAGGAGCTCATCTCTGACCCTTCTATAGCTAACTGCACAAAAGTCTTTTGAGTTCAGAGATGTGATTGGCAGTGTGTGCTGTGTGAATACCAAGAGAGAGAATTCAGGAAGAGTGTGCAAGATATAGAGAATTATGTGTAGTGTTGTGAAAAATGTGTGTTTTGGAATGAGAATATGAGTCTACGCCCCACACACATCCTGCGTCTACCTCTGGAGCGCGTCGCATTACCTTACTGCTGCCTCTCTCGGACTTTTCTCGGACACACATGCAACGTCTCAGCAGCTGCTGCTGCAGCGCTGCTTCTAAAAGCCCTATCTTTCTACATAGAGTTTTCATAGATAATTCCCATTAAAAATGAAGTTCTTTCATGTCATCTATGATGCATATGATTTATATTGAGTCTGGACAGTAATCCGTGCGCCCCATTGCCATTTTTTTTCTTTTTTTTTGCCATATTTTCGCTTGTTGGAAGTTTTATTTTGAAGGGGACACACCAGGAAATAGTGAAACTACAGCGAAAGCTGCCAGTATGAAGTCAATATGACTCTCAGCAGAGTATTTCTCTATCAGTTAAAGCACAGAGACGCGAGAGAGACGCGCTGCTCTCAGAAAAAAATAGGCGAGCCTCCTGAGGTGAAGGGGAGCGGCGCTGCAGACGTGCCTCCGACGCGCCTCAGCAGTGCGTCTGAGGTTGGATGTGTGCTCGCTCTACGTTGATTTCACAGTCTGTGACCAAAAGTCAGACGCAGACGCGAGGTAGACGCGCAGTAGAGGTAGGATGTGTGTGGGGCGCGTAAGGCAGGAAATGTGTTTGGAGTTCAGCAGAATTGGTTATGCAGTTGGTAAATTAGTTTCAGAGTGTGCACATTGTGCCTGATGTTCCAAAAAATGTGTTTAAACAATTGTGAAAAACTGTAATACATTTGATATGTGAGGAGGACATTGTGGCTATTGGCACACTTAACCCAAATCATTTTATTTGCATGGTGCAAAAGCATTGTTCTTTCAAATCCTTTATTTCAACAGCTACAAAATCACCTTTATACCTATCTCCACTTGTGTCCTGCTGTGAAATTGGAAATGTTTGGCACTTGCTTCTGTGCTGTGACGGAAGTAATAACAGCTTTAAAAAGTCTTTGTTGAGCCGTAAGTGGCAGGAGATCTCGCTGTACAGTCACCACGACCCCTGGCTCATCTATATATAGGTCCAGCTGCATTTTTAGCTGAAGCACACTTAAGCTAAAAAAACCTCTAGATGCTCAGATTTTGAAAAAAATAAAGCAATTTTGTTTGAATCCAGCTGTTTTTACAGGGCAACTAGTCCTGGGTAATTACAGATGATGATGGATATATGGTTTTAAGGCTCCTACTCCTGACGACAGTCTCTCCATCTCTTGCGCTCACACACATAAACGCTCACAAAGCAAAACTAATTTTCCAGACATGCCCTCCCCTCCCCAGTTACAGTGGCCTTATAAGAGTGCTTTCATCTCAGACCTGCGGAGAACAGAGCAGCAGCCCCTCACCGACACAACACAGGACTAAACCTTGCTCTACAGAGCAAAGACAGGAACACTGCGGAAAGAAACAGGCGCACAACACAGGTAAGAGAAGCTTCTGGAGCAGAACAAAATGCTTGTTTATTATGAGTAATAGGTATTTACTATTTATTTAAAAAGCTTAAAGAAGAAGAAAAAAAGCTCATTTATAAACATATTTTAATGTAGCAGGTTTTTTTTTGCAAAAATATTTTTGAAAAAGTGTATATTTTCTGTGTTTGATATTTGGAAGATGATAGAGGAATCCGCAGCCAATCGGGGTCCAGAATGCGGGTCTGTAAGCAACGAGTCTTCAGCTCCAGAGGGCCAGGGGCCACCTGTACTGGTGGATGCCTGGCTCGTCCCCACTGTCTTCAGCCTCATCATGCTGGTCGGCCTGGTAGGGAACTCGCTGGTCATCCACGTGGTCACCAAGCACCAGCAGATGAAGACCGTCACCAACTTCTACATTGGTAACATTTATGAAGGACACAACAGGGACAATTAAGGGCTGACAAAAGGAATAATTTACATTTACTTTTGTTACTTGACAATATTTAAAGACAATATGTTGTGCAATTTGGAGTATTTAAAAGAGAAAAGTCTCCTGTAGTTGGCCTATAAAGTGGTTTGTCAACCGTACAACAAATGGACATTAATCCAGTAAAATTTAAGTTTTATAATTAATCATCACTTTTATCTACATACTGCAAATGTTAACTTGCTTGAACGTTGACATGTTCATTCTCTTTAATATGTCCTAAAGTTTATATTTCATATTCAAATGTGATGTTACATTATCATAGTCATTTTCATATAATCTCCCTTTTAGTTATATAACACAGTAGAGCTTCCGCAGAGTACTTTTTAACTAAGGTTATTACTTTTTTCAGGACATTTATACACCTGTAACTTTAATTTATACTGATGTTAATTTTATTTGAAGCATCAGTTCTTTTGCTTGGATAAATAGTCTAGTGATCTTTCTATCCCTGTAAGGAACCCGCTCATAGAAGAACATGGGGCTACTAAAGGTCAAAGACTTCATAGGTGGCATTTAAGCTCTCATAGCAAATCCATATTGGGCCGGTTTCACAGACGAGGCTTAAACCTAGTCCGAGACTAAAATGCCTGTTGAGCTGGATTAATTCAAAGCTACTTACACAGACTCAGTTTAAAATAGTTCTAGATTAAAGATATTCTGGATTAAACAAAGCCAATTGCAAGACGGACGACTAGAGCTACTCTAGGTCTAAATTTGAGCTGAAATTAATCCTCCAAAGAGGCAGGTTTAACTTCAGTTTAGTGGTGTTTGTGAGGGAGCATGGACTATTTGGAATATCTAAATGAAGACCAACTCCCACTGCAGAGGCCAGCCAGAAGAGTACTTGTGGATAGGTCTAGCGACTCTAGCCTAATCCAAAACATTTATTTGATGAATTTACATTTCGAGACCGCTTTCAATATGGAAAAAGCACTGAAAATAACAACTTTGCTTGAGTTTATTAGATGGATGCATTTAAATTGAAGATGTATTCAGCACAATACAATGAGTGTCTAAAACAATTCTGTTTTCAAATGTGGTTGTAATACTGACACACATGAATAACAAAATGACAAAACACAACATGAACACCTTTTATTTTCTACTTATATCTTCACTGTGATTAGTAATCACAATTGTCTCAGTACTGTATCTTGTTTGAATCATACCTCTCTCTTCCAACTTCATGTCCAATTCTACCTGTAGAATTTTCATGTCATACTTCCTTCAGATATTGCATTTTCTGTTCATGGAATTCTCGGGCTAACTTTCATGCAACGTCATCTTTTTTGTCCTTTGTTGAAAGGTTGTGGCAAGCTCTTCTTTAAAGCGAGATTCAGGTTTTTCTACAGAGTCTATCAGTGCAGATATCATTAAATATAATGTCAAAATTATAAATGAGAAAGATGTGAAATACCGATAATAATGAAGATAACCTGAAGTTGGTGTATTGTTCTCTTAGTAACATTTTCATTAGAATTGAATTTGTTGTAAATTGCGGCCCAACTATTTATTTGCTCAGTCCCAGCAGTATTGCTTTTAGATTCAATATTTTTTGTTTCAAACAATTTTTTTCAAATTCATTTAAGTTTATTCATGGGATTTTTTTAGCCTCTGCCATTGCAATGGTGTTTCTGTTCCACTCCGGGTTTTTATGATCACCGTTGGACCAGCAGCATGTGCTCATGGGCAGGTGTTCACAATCAGGCTTACTTACCTTAACTAAGCCAAACTTAAACCATATCCATGAAAGTGACTTAAACGTCCCAGTTTAACTAGTCCACATTAAGGCCTACTCCTGGCTTAATCTAGGCCCTGTCTGTGAAACTGGCCCATTGTCTTTGTGAATGTTGACTTAGAATTTTAGATGAATGGTTGTATGTTCACTTTCATACATCCGTTTCAATATCCATCACAACTTATAACTCATCTGCTCTATCCCCCTTGATATTTTTAATCGAGACCACCGGTTAGTTAGTTCATTTTGAAAGGCAGAAACCTCGACAGCTACCCATGTTATTGGTTTTAATAGTTTTTGGTTTGTGGTCCCCTTGTTTTTAATTTGTGGTCCCCTTGTCCCTTTCAATCCTCCAGTAAACCTGGCCACGACTGATATCATGTTCCTGGTGTGCTGCGTGCCCTTCACTGCCACACTCTACCCACTGCCCAGCTGGATCTTTGGGGAGTTTATGTGCCGACTGGTGAACTACCTGCAGCAAGTAAGTCACACACACACATGAAAAAGCCTCACAAATGGGCCAACATCAATTTTATACCCAGTACAAAGATATTAACATATTGCATACACATTAAATGTTGTTGTGAATCAAAATGAGTTACTACACAAAATGATAAAACCTGTTTTAAAAATGTACCAGGGATAAAAAGTAACATGTTTTTGTTTTACAGTGACAGTAGCCTACAAAGTGTCAATCAGAAAATAAAGCTTCCTTGTGTGAATGTGTTTCAGGTGACTGCCCAGGCAACCTGTATCACTCTGTCAGCTATGAGTGTGGAC
Organism: Ammodytes marinus; assembly: GCF_949987685.1. Classification (NCBI taxonomy): domain Eukaryota; kingdom Metazoa; phylum Chordata; class Actinopteri; order Uranoscopiformes; family Ammodytidae; genus Ammodytes; species Ammodytes marinus. Next base: position 25,821,725 of record NC_137231.1, read on the forward strand.
CGCTGCTACGTGACCGTCTATCCTCTGCAGTCACTGCAACACCGAAGCCAACGCATGGCTCTGGCCGTCTCTGTTTCCATCTGGATAGGTATTCAAACACAAATACACCCGAGTACACATTCAAAACCTTATACACACATACTGGAATGAAAGTACAGATTTAAAACATTTGCGATTTTTCTTTCTTAGTTTGTTTCCTGTTTTTGGCAATTCTTTTCCCTTACTGTCACTTAGAAACTGTAATGTTTTATTTTCTGAAAAGATGTTTGGAGTTATCAGATTCAAATTGTGGCACGGATGTAGCTTGGACATGCATTAAGTATATAGCTAAGGGAGATATAGGCCGAGATTCCTGTTTACATTTTACATTACATTGACATTTTTTTATTGTAATAGCACATTTTCTTACCACTGTTAAAACTAGATCTTAAAGCTATAGTGCATGACTTCTGTCGCCCCAATGAGGAATTCTGAGTAATAACAACAACACTGTCGACAGATCTACATTAGGTAAGACCCTGTTTCCACCTGGGATTAACATCTGACTTTTTGAATCTGGTTACAACAAGTGGCTAGCTCTCAGTCCGTGTGTTCACACATGTATTTTCAAATGTGACTTCTTTGTCTACTTGTGATCTGATTCCATTTACCCGCGCTGTATTTAAATCAACACGTACAGTACATAATTTCCGTTTACTGCTGTTTTTAACCGGTGGGTTTCAAACAAGTAAACATACAGGGCTGTACAGTGCCACAGTTTTAATCGCATTTGCTATTAAAATGCATTACATGCGAAGATAATTACCAGTCTATGTTGACGAGATAGGCTACTGTCTCATTTAGACAAGGAGGAGCGATGCACAACACTGCTTACTGTAGAGGGCTCTACATTAACACTCGCCAAATGTGGCTAAATATCATAGATAGTATATAAAAGTAAAAACTCTTAGGCGAGGCGAGTATTACGCCACTTTGGCTAGTGAAAGATGTGTGCTGGCCGGGCGGCTTTTCTAACGTCTGATACACTCTTCACCAGTACACAGCTTTATATGCAGTTATACTACTTTTCTGGTCTTAATTTCTTGTTAAAAACTGCTATAGAGCAACCTAACACGAATCACATCACAAAAAAACATGTAGATTTTTGGGAAACTCTTCCTCTCATCTGAGTGAGCACAGCAGTCTGCTCCACACTCGGCTTTGTGCTTCTCCCCCCCCCTCCTGCAAACCCCACTCCGTTGTGATTGGTTACCTTCCTTCCGGAACACTTTCAGCAGCGCGCGGGGAGATTTGATAGCAGGAAGGTGGGGGCATGGCCGGAGCTTGCCTGAGCAGCATTACCATACATGGAAACATCTGCTTTCGTGACGACAAGAATATCCGGAAATTGTGAACCGATTTGAACACGTGATTTCTCGATTGGCTGCCCTAGTGTTTAGTGCTCTGCACAGCCACCCCAGACGGTCAGCAGGGAATACGTCTAAATGCATGTACGTCATTATTTGATAAGCTAGTATGGTTAAACATGACTATAAATCATTATAAAAACGTTTATAGGTCATAAAAGTCAAAAAGTATCATAGGTCCTCTTTAAGTTACTTTACGTGCGAACAGAATATTGCCTGTGCGCCTTCACATTAAAAGCCTGGGTAACACTTTACAATAAGGTACACAAAATTGTAGTAGCTACTACATACCTACTACATAGTTTTTTTTTTTGTGCTACCTATGTGTTAGGTAGCACAAAAAAAAAACCCTATGTGTTACCTACTACATAGTTTTTTTTTTTTTGTGCTACCTATGTGTTAGGTAGCACAAAAAAAAAACCCTATGTGTTACCTACTACATAGTTTTTTTTTTGTGCTACCTATGTGTTAGGTAGCACAAAAAAAAAACCCTATGTGTTACCTACTACATAGTTTTTTTTTTTTGTGCTACCTATGTGTTAGGTAGCACAAAAAAAAAACCCTATGTGTTACCTACTACATAGTTTTTTTTTTGTGCTACCTATGTGTTAGGTAGCACAAAAAAAAAAACCCTATGTGTTACCTACTACATAGTTTTTTTTTTTTGTGCTACCTATGTGTTAGGTAGCACAAAAAAAAAAACCCTATGTTACCTACTACATAGTTTTTTTTTTTGTGCTACCTAACACATAGGTAGCACAAAAAAAAAAAACTATGTAGTAGGTAACACATAGGGTTTTTTTTTTGTGCTACCTAACACATAGGTAGCACAAAAAAAAAAAAAACCCTATGTGCTACCTAACACATAGGGGTTTTTTTTTTGTGCTACCTAACACAGGTAGCGCAAAAAAAAAAAACTATGTAGTAGGTAACACATAGGGTTTTTTTTTTTTGTGCTACCTAACACATAGGTAGCACAAAAAAAAAAAAAACGTATGTGCTACCTAACACATAGGGGTTTTTTTTTTGTGCTACCTAACACATAGGTAGCGCAAAAAAAAAAAACTATGTAGTAGGTAACACATAGGGGTTTTTTTTTTGTGCTACCTAACACATAGGTAGCACAAAAAAAAAAAACCCTATGTGCTACCTACTACATTGGGGGTTTTTTTTTTGTGCTACCTAACACATAGGTAGCACAAAAAAAAAAACTATGTAGTAGGTATGTAGTAGCTACTACAATTTTGTGTACCTTATTGTAAAGTGTTACCAAAGCCGGTTACTAGCCAAACGCGAGTTGACTTTTATTTTTAAGCAGATAAGAACAGGAAGTCGTTGCCTTGCAGCTCTCCAGTCAATAGCAGAGATTTTCGTGTTTTCAGATTTACGCAGTGAAATGAAAACAGAGGACAGAAAGCTTGTCATTTGCAATACTGGCGGATGCAACTAACGTTCATGAGGCTTCTATAAAAGCTGCATGAATGCCATTGATGCATTTTCAACGTATTTCCGCTCAGGCAGGTGGCGGCAGTTGAGTAGGAGGTCCCTAATGTGGACAAAAGTCACATTGGTGTTCCCACTACCAAATGAATGCGGACACATCCGACACAACCAACGTAAACCACCTCCGAATGTGGTTTTTGTGATCCGATCTCAATGCGTCTTGAGAGTGTTTTCACCTGTAGTTAGAGCTGTATTCACGTGATCCGATCACAAAAACCACATGTTAAAGACAAATGGAAACGGCCTTTGGTGATCACGCATGGATTTTATTCCTTCTGCTGTAAGTCCAGGTTCCTTCTTAGCAGTTGAATCAATAACTGAAAATTGTTGTGGGTGATTCTTGAGCTGTGGCGCCAGTGTCAGGGGGACAACACCAGTTTGTAAATATTGCCATACTGAGAAATACTAACAGAGTTTTGTGGAGCTGATAGGCATAATATTTTTTGTTATCAACTCATTTGGCAATGGCTCGAATGTAACCGAAATTCATTGATATGATAAAGTTACGCAGTATAGCTTTAACACCCCAAAATTGTTCTGGAAAAAGAAACTGACTTTGTAATTCTGGAAAGCAGTTGTTGGGATTGTCCAGTTCTTCTCCTGATCATGGCCACCATGCTCTGAGTCTCCAGGCTCCTTGCTCCTGTCGGTGCCTGTGGCACTGTACCAGCGTCTTGAGGCAGGAGACTGGTACGGCCCTCAGACCTACTGCAGTGAGGTGTTTCCCTCGGCCGGCCTCCAGAGAGCCTTCATCATCTACAACCTTCTGGCTGTCTACCTGCTGCCGCTGCTCACCATCACCGCCTGTTACGCATTCATGCTCAAACGCATGGGCCAACCCAGCGTCAATCCCAGCGACGGTGGCGACCAAGTGAGAGAAAATATATGCAGTAACATTTGATTATTAGACCTCATGGAGAACAACATAAATGTGTGTGATCTTTATTTCAAGGTGTAGTCAGCGTTTCTGGAGAACCCTTTTTGTCAAAATCACTTTTTGTCAAAATCAGTGAATATCTCCTCACGGTTCGCTACCTGTCCAGCCTACTCGATATGCGCTGAAAAAAAAGCTAGTGTCCATACACAGTCCAAGCTCTATCAATGGGCATGATGCTAGCTAGAGTGGGCCCCCTTTGTTTACATACAGGTTTACAGAGCCTAGGCTGTGTACTAACACACAATTTGTTTTCAGCGCACATACAGTAGGTAGCAGATTGTGAGGAGATTGAATATTCACTGATTTTGATGAAAAAGTGATTTTGACAATGAGCGTCCTTTAGAAATGCTGACCGTGCACGTTTAATCAAACACTCCAGCTCCAGGCCCAGGTGGAGCGAAAAGCAGCAGTGCAGGCCCGAGTCTCCCGCATGGTGCTGGTGATGGTAGCCCTGTTCCTCGTCTGCTGGGGCCCCATCCATGTCTGCATCCTCCTGCAAGCTTTTGGCCACCGCAGTTACATTCTCTACAAGGTGACTTCTCTACTCTCCATGATGTTTTACACAAACGCTTTTTTTTTTCCAACCCGATTTTTCATCTGATTGACACAATTTACCACTGATTTAACTCTGCTTCAATCTTATTAATAGGATGATCCTTTCTAACTTCAGATCTTATATCATAATCATCAGAGTAATCAAGAGGATTGCTTGTCTGTTTTTGAATTATAGATGCTACAGACTAACTTTACATTCATCTGGGCTGGACCTCAACCAATTATATGTATACAACACCTCAAGTTTCTAAAGAAAATCATTAAATATAATCCAGTGCAGCTTTGAATTGCATTTCTTCTCTACCTTACATTTCTATTTTCCACCAAGATTTCCAAGATATACAAATAAAAAACGTGTGTGCTGTACATTATTCCCAAAATAAATCAACTAAAAGTTTAAACTTTTTCTCCATGATATCAGCCAAGGCTCATGGGTGTTGTTGTATTTTGCCAAAATGGTGATAATGATTTTTCCAGGCAGGGCGAATACAGTAGGTGAATTGGAGAAATCAATGCTATTGCTTCAGAAATTGTGACACCTATCGATGACTTACATCTTAATTTTTCTGTTAATTTTGACTCCACAGCTGAAGATTTGGGGCCACTGCATGTCTTACTCCAACTCGTCAGTCAACCCGCTAGTTTACACCTTCATGGGGAACAACTTCCGAAAGGCCTTCAAGAACGCCTTCCCTGCTTTAGTTCTGTGGCGCACCAGGGCGAGAGGCAGGGTGGGAACCGTGGACACAGAGGGAGGTAGAGAGGTGGTTGACCAGGCAGCACCCAAAGGACAAGTAGAGATGAACTTTCTCTCATCTGCCCCCTAAAGGCCACACAGGGCATTCAGACACTGTGCGCTCATTGTTTATTTATAGTTTGTTCAGGGCCTATTGCATAAAACTAGGATAAGGGATTAACCTAGGATTTTTCGGTTATCCTGGCTTGCGTTAGCCATGATCCGGTTGCATAAAAGCGGAGGGACATAAATTACCATGGAGATTTATCCTTTACGTTTAGCCTGGTCCCGACCAGGCTAAACGTAAAGGATAATCTTATTCTGTTGCCTGATTGGCTCAGTCAGCTGTCACTCCGATCTGAAATCAAGGTGTTTAACAGTTATTCCATGACCTTCTGTGTACTGCTTTATTTTCATTAGCCTGTTTTAAGGTAACACATAAAAGACTGCATTGTCATTTAGTTAAATAGTTCTTATTTTTTATTTTATTTAACCTGAACCATTTATAATTAACTTAATTATAATTACATTAAGATGCAATGATTATAATAATTTATGTGATACTCTGTTCATATTGCAGGCTATATTTATACAATTGATCATCGATGGCAGATGACGTTGCATATGTGGGTCAAATAAATTCATCTAAAACAAAATTCAATATCAATGAAAAATTATTTTTTTCTGTAATTGAATTCAAAAAGTGAAACTTAAATATATTCTAGAAATTCATTACACATGAAGTGAAATTAATCTAGAATAAGCATACTTTTCAGGAGGTCGACATTTCTGTATTATAAATCCTTTTTCTGATTGGTTGTATGTAATATTCTAATATTTTGAGATACTGGATTTTTTTATTCCATGATCAATCAATCATCCAAAAAAAAAAGGCCTGACATATTTCACTTTGTGTAATGAATCTATGGAAGTTTCACTTTTTGAATGGACTTTCCATGATATTACATTTTTTATATGCACCTGCAGACTGCTCATTGTCAACTATTTTATCATAAAACAATGCAGGGACATCAAGATGACTTAGCAGAGAATACATCTCCTGTATGAAATGAACTGCCCCCTCACTTACGGTTTAAACTATAGCAAGGCATTGTGGGAAAATGGGCCGTCTTTTCCATTTTTCCATCAGTAAATCTGTGTTCGATCTCTGGGTCTACTTCTGAAAGCTGTGGGCTGGCACTTAACAGAATGACTTACACCTGGCTTGACAAAGCGGGCCCTTTTGATCCTGGATTGGCATTTATGCAACTGACTGATCCAAAGTGCCCAGGCTAGACTTTGTCAAGGCTGGCTTTATCAATCATCCTGGATATCTTTATTCCACTTTTATGCAATAGGCCTGGGAGAGCGGTTCGCTAACCCTGGTACATGTGTGCAAATGGATACACACACACACACACACACACACACACACACACACACACACACACACACACACACACACACACACACACACACACACACACACACACAAACACACACCATTCAGGTGCCTCTCGTGACCTTCACAAGCTGCTGAAATGTAATTATCAGAGTCACATTTTTCTAGCTTTGAAACTTTTTGCTTCTTAAAAGTTTCTCAAGCAGATTAAGGAGAAAGTATGTTGGACAAATATGGCAACTGTCAGCGACTGCATCCTTTGATTCTCAGTATTTAAAAGAGTTACATTTAGAATCTGCATTAAACCATGGTCTGTTCCCTTTGTGCTTTTCTAAGGTTTACTGTTACTTTGTGTTATTTTTTGTTATTTCAATGTATTTGATTATATCTTATTTTGTTGTGTTCTTTTTTCCCTGTGTCCTGTTCCTGATACATTGTCTGTGTGCAGGTCATTACTTGTTTAGACGTCTAGGCTACCGATGTGCTACTGTCTGCATGATGGTAATATGTACAGGAAGCAGTATTGCATCGACAGTATAAATAACAGGGAAGGGAAAGGTTCATACAAATAAATGATAAAATAGACTATATTTAAATTATTATAGCCTATGTTTTGGATTTTTTTTTTTAAAGTTCATTGTTGGATCACAATTGACGCTCATCACAATTTACCAGGATTTCATCTCGTTGTCTGTTCCACCCTTTTTTTCTTTCCTTTTTTTCTTCTTTTTTTTCTCAACTACGGAGCCAATCAGTCCAGGTCTGAGTTGAAGTTCACCAATGATAGCCGTTTACCAAAAAAACATGTGACACGCCGCGTTTTCTGGTCCCCGTGATGCCTTCAGGTGCTACCGAAAATATTAGTTTTTCCTCAGTTACCAACGCACTACAAGCATGGAATGATAATGTACCAGGGCCCGTGTCTACCTAGCGTTTTAACATAGATAGTATAATAATAATAGTTTTTAAGCGCACCAAAGTAGGCTACCTATAGCCTACATGGATGTGAATTATTTCCGTTTTTTCTAACAGTAACAATGTGCCCCAGTCACCCTAAAGGTTAATCCAGCTGTTAATACCTGTGAATCAAAGCAAATAAAAACATTCGTGGCTATAAAAAAAAATGTAGGCCTACAATATGTTCTTGAATGTGGAATATTGCCATCTTATCAAGTCAACAATCGATAGATTAAACAAATAAACACTAACAAACTAAAATATGTTAACATTTCTATTTTTCACAAGCCTATGAAATTACTGTAGCCTATAACAAGGCTGTAACCATATGGTCGACATTAAACATTATCTAATATCTAAGTTTTTTTTTCCTTGTTTCATTGCATGAGATGGTAGAGTTAATCGACTATAATAACACAGTTAATCGTTATACTAGGACTGATAGTTATAGGCTAATAATGGCAACGTGTTGAATATAGTTATAATTTGAAATTTAACATTTGAAAATTAATCTTATTGCGGATAGCGGTGCGTGGTTACCTGTTGGTTATTTTTTACTTTATGGTCGGTTGTTGCACAACACAGTGGTAGGATTTGACGTGGAGCATCTGAACGCAACCTTTTTTGGCGTCCACTCCGACGAAGACGAGGAGCAGAAACAAGCAGCTCGTAGCCCACAGGCAAAGCAGAGGGGGAAACCATCCATTCGACTAATCTAACGGGAGGATACATTCATTAGTTTGAACGCAGTAAATCAGTGTTAACACCATGGAGCAGAAACAAACCCTGAACTTTGGCGCAGGACCTGCAAAACTCCCTCAAGCCGTAAGTTAAACACCCTCATCATTTCCCATGATCAACGTTTATAACGCGAGGTTCTGGAAAAGCTGCAAAACGTGATGCTGCTAGTAAACTGCTGCGAAGTGATAGGCCAATGTCACTTTCACGAAGAGGTTTTCCCTTGATGGAGGCTGTATTTTTGTTGCACATGCAATTTCTTTTTTCTTATTTCGAGTCTTGTTATCAAACATGTTTTGATTGAAGCCACCTTCAAAAACTCAAATTCACGGAGAATCTCTCGGTCTGTACCCATCCTCCTTATGGTGACTGACTGAGACTGGCATGCAGTTAAACGGTATAAGGACTGTTGGTTGTCGGCCTGTGTTAGCCGGGTGAAAACAGTGTGTTGAATTGCATCAGCCTCATTCATTCGAGTGGAAACCTTCTCTTTTGTGCTTTTTGATTTCCCTTTACGGCCTCTAGATGGCAGAATAAACAACATCGATGCATGTCAGACAGATGAATCCCTGCTTTTCACTTGGCAGACTATTCCACTTTAACTGTTGAAACAGTCACCCATATAAAAGCAATGTTCTTCCTGTGTGAAAAGTGCAGTTCCACTGTTAATGTTTCCTTCAACTAGTTATTTCTGCTATATTCAGTTACATTCAGATATTGTTTTGCAGTTGGTTGATTCATTGTGGGTTTTTGTCTTTGGCAAACACTGTGTAATTTGGGGATAGGGATAGATTCACTTCTGAAGTTTTATAGGTTTTAAAGATTAACCTATTGAGGATCAACACTTTGGTGATCATAGTACCAATAAACAAACACAATGGAAACAAAAAGTGCAATGTTATCTTCCACACAGTAATCCCACCAATGTACAATACAGAATAATCTGCAGAAGGTTGCGCTTGATGCTTTTTGACTAATTTTATTTGCAAATACACATTCATGTTAATGTCTCCCTTTTTTCTGTAGTTTGTTTTGGCAGTTTGTGAGCCATTAAACCAAAAGTCACTCCTCAGTGGATATTTCTTAACTTGGATAAAATCACATGTGATGGAAATATCTCTAATAAGAGTTTTCGAGATACATCTTGTCTTTGAGAGATTTACCATTAGCCAATATACTCGTTAGGACCAGATCAGCTCAGACAAAGGATTCAGAATAATATCAGGGGTTATATGTGGTAGAAACAGGTAAATGATTAGACTGCTCTGTGTCGGTTGAGGCGTCACAGGAAACAAGGTGTTGTGTGCTTAGATATGTGTCGGTGTGAGGACAGTTTCCTAGAACAGGATGTTTAGCTCTGTTTTCAAGAAAGATGTGCAACTGAGTACAACAGAGACGGGTAACACTGCCTTATAGTCAAAAGTGACATTTAAATATGAGGAGTGTAATCATGTACATAATTATGATAGGATCCACAGGCAATAAGACACATACATATCTTCTTTTACAGTGGAAAAATACATTATTACATTACACATTATGTAGTTATTGTATTGTATTTGTTACTGCTCACCTTTTCTTTTGAAAATCTCGTAAAAACCTGTCAAACCATCATCATCCTCTCTGGTTGTAGTCTTTAAAGAAATACTTTCCTTTTTGCAGGTGTTGCTTCAAGCACAGAAGGAGTTCATCAACTACGGCGGCTCTGGGATCAGTGTTCTTGGTGAGTAGGACTTCACTGATAAAATACTGCATAGTTACCTCATGTCCAGTCATGCAAGTTAGTGTGCATTGCCTCCAGCTTAATATCCTGACTTTTGCACATATAGCAGCTTTATGTATTACCTACTGTATATTCCATTGTAATGTTTCCCTGGACAACTATTCCCCATTTAGCCGCAGAAGAGGGATATAAGGCATTTTTGCTAAAAAGACCAAATTTAGACTCTTATCTCCTTGCTGTGTCTATCTGTGCTGACTAATGCCTCATAATAGATCTAGATAAACTTTGGAAAATGTTTTCTCAGAAGGAGGACTGAGGATTTTGGGGCCAGATTTGAATAACCACAGAGATTCCGATTTAATACAAACGTTTTTGATTCTATTCAAACCAGAGATGAGTCACCGATCATCGGACTTCAACAAGATCATCGACAAAACAGAGAGTCTCCTGCGAGAGTTGTTGTGAGTGCTGCCTTTGCTGTTTCACTTGGCTTCTGCTATTTTATCCTCCTCCTTCTCTACTCTTTCCTCAGACATTGTACGTTTTAATCATCACAATTTGCGATGAAATCTTATATCCCCGCATAGTTCCTTTCCCCCTAGTCTCAAGTGTATCAAGTACTGACATACTGTGTCTGTTATATTTAGCAAACTATGTCCCTGTCCATAAGGATCGGTGTAATTTTGACTTTCTGTGAGTGGCTGATGGTCCTTCTAACATGGCATTCTTTTGTCTTGACAGAAATATCCCAGAGAACTACAAGGTGATGTTCTTGCAGGGAGGCGGGTCTGGGCAGTTTAGTGCCGTCCCCCTCAACCTGATTGGCCTAAAAGAAGACAAGTGCGCAGATTACCTGGTGACAGGCACATGGTCGGAAAAAGCAGCGAAAGAAGCGCAGAAATACGGCAACGTCAACATTGTTCACCCCAAGCTGGACAAGTACACGAGTAAGTGTGTGTGTGTGTGTGTGTGTGTGTGTGTGTGTGTGTGTGTGTGTGTGTGCACTGGGAAATGTCTGGGATACATATGCAGACTTGTCACAGTCCTCTTAACCTATTCTTACAGTGATCAGAACAAACTAAACATGACCGCCAAAAGAATTTTTCTACTAATTAGCTTGAGTTAGTGACAAGGTTCAGGCCCAGAACAGAGATTTTGTTACTCTTGGATGGCATGAAGAATTTCTTTTCCCTTTCTTTTTAATTTAATCTCCGTTTCCGTATGGGGGAACAAAATTATTTCAGCTCGTATTAGTTGGTCATTGCCATTCATGCTGCATTAGGGCTGTCACTCTGGCTGTGTGTCCAGCCTGTTGCGTAATAAACAATAGACCCAACCACCATTGAAAGACTGTGGTATGCGGGTAGCCTTTTTCTTTCCACATGATTGGGTCTGATTGGGGGGATTTTCACCGGGGTTCTTGTTTATTCCAACCCCTATGTCAGCAGTTTTACACTGTTTTTGGAATTACTATATTTGGCAATGATGAAAATTACAATTAAAATAATCGAATTTGTTGCTTCACATGGAAACAAAACACAGAAAAACAAGTTCTCCTGTAGTTTGCTGTTACAAGTCATTTATGATCATCAAGTTATTCGTAGGAAGTAGGCATTGGGACGATAACCAGGTTCAATGTATACCTTGGTAGGAAAAAGTCAAGGTTTCAATACCGCCATTATCTCTGTTATAAAGTTCTAAGGTACTAGAACACACAGTTTATCAATGTTCAGAATATTCCTTCGTCATAACTTTTACTAGAAGAGAAATGTGTAGAAAGTGAGCATGTCTCTAAACACCTTGTTGAGCTGCTCACTTAAAGGACTGCTTTTTAACAATTTTAAATAATTCAATTATTTTATTTTATTATGTTATCATACAAGTTTATTAATGTTCAGAATATTCTATACATTGTTTAAAAGATAAAAGATAGTGTTCGGGTAGAAAAAAAGTGTTGTATTACCCAGGCATTTCAGAATAACACATTTGAGAGCTTTAATCACAATACCATGAAACTGTGGTATTTTTGTGAGGTTATCATTCCGTCAGAATATCATACTGGGCCCATGCCATGCCTAATTAAAACCATGTTGTGTGGTTGCTCCCTGTAGAAATCCCCGACCCTAGCAGCTGGTCCCTGAACCCCTCAGCCTCCTACGTGTACTACTGCTGCAATGAGACGGTGCACGGCGTGGAATACAACTTCACCCCGGAAACTAACGGAGTGGTCCTCGTCAGCGACATGTCCTCCAACTTCCTGTCCCGACCTGTGGATGTGTCCAAGGTGAGGAGGACAGGAATCATCCTGATTAAAAATATTCAACTCTTTTAACTTTTGGGGCATCTTTACCGTATTTATTGATCATAACAACATGCTTGAAAAAAACCTTTACCACCACCACTTTTGATATCCTCAACCCAAATTCCAACGCTTTGCAGTTTGGGCTGATTTTTGCCGGCGCTCAGAAGAATGTGGGCTGTGCAGGGGTGACTGTGGTCATCGTGAAAGAGGACCTGTTGGGCCACACTCTGAAGGATTGTCCCATCGTCCTGGACTACAAGGTGCAGGCTGAGTCCAACTCCCTCTACAACACACCACCGTGTTTCAGGTACGTCAGACCAGCAGTTGTTTGAACAAAACTCCTACCATTTTCAATATAGCACTTTGTTTAATCTGTACAAAAACTGAAGTGTAAAACGTCACATTGTGGGTTGGACTATTTCTTGGCTGGGGCCAGTCCCTTCCTGGAATCTGTAGTGGTTGACACAACTTGTTTTGTTACATTTTGTTATTTCAATGGATGAAGATTACCACATGTATAACTTGTTCTTGTAACATTCTATTCAACTCTTTAGTTTTATGTAAGCAATAACGCTGTATTTTGGATGTTCTGTTGGCATTTTTTAATATGTAAAAAGATAACGATTAATCGATAATTGATCTTTAATTTTCCTGATGATCGATCAATGATATTTCTCAAAATGCCCATCCCTAGTAGTGACAGTATTTTTTTAACATGTTTTGACTGTTTGGTCGGTTCAGTATCTACATCATGGGTCTGGTTCTGGAGTGGATCAAGAACAACGGCGGCAGCGCTGCCATGGAGACGCTCAACAAACAGAAGTCCTCCATGATTTATGACATCATCAACGCTTCCAATGGTTTCTATGTGTAAGTGTCACGAGACTTCAGTAGATGATATTTTAAATTCATTCTTCTCAGTGAACCGCCAGCCCTGCTCAACAGTTTATTTCACTATTTTCACTTCACACACAGGCTGTGCTTGCTTGATGTAAGTAAAGTTAGTTGAATATGCAGTGCCTCATATACCCCTAACTACTGCAATGCACACTTCTATAGTAGTGTTTGTTGAACCATCTTAACCGAGGAATATAATTTGCTTAAGATGTAACTGAACAATATAAAGCAAAATACTGACAAATAATTTTCCCTCATCAACCAAACTACTACTACTACTATTAAAGGTATACGTCAAATACCACTGATAGATCTTAAACTCTGCCTTAGCCTCTGAGATAAACTCTGACACAAAGGTTATAACCAGAGTACTTATTTGCTGTGTCCAGGTGTCCCGTAGACGAGTCTTGTCGAAGCCGCATGAACGTACCATTCCGTGTGGGGAAGAAAGAGGGAGACGATGCCTTGGAAAAGAAGTTCCTGGAGGGCGCATCCAAGCGTGGAATGATATCACTGAAAGGACACAGGTTAGTTTGACCAACACTTACCTCCTGTTGTTTCACCAATATCGACATTATTGCTATATTTCATGGGTTACCAGAGAGAATGTGTAAAGTAAAGTTAGACTTGAGCACCAGAAGATCGTTTTTATTGGAAGGACTTGTGTTACAGAACTACTGCTCCTTTTGTGGACCCTCAAACATGATGCTTTGTCTCCCCCTGCAGGTCAGTCGGAGGAATGCGTGCGTCTCTGTACAACGCTGTAACACTGGAGGACACTGAAGCCCTGGCTGCCTACATGAAGGAGTTCCTGAAAGAGCACCAATAAAACAGGCCAAACTACAACAAGTCAGCTGATGTCGCACAATAGCAACTTACTCCTCTGGTACAGTTAAAAATAAACAAACTTCTGGCTTACCTCCAGCTGAGATTCATGTTGGATCTGACAGCTGCACCTTGTTAGACATGTTTTGTTACATTAATTAAATGTTTCTTAATAAGCCTTAACCCTTGCTGCTACAAGTAATGTGCTAATACATTTGTGTTTCATAGAGTTACTATTTTAATCAAATGTCATCTAACAGTACTTTGATGTACATACATACTGTATGTAATTCTTGTTCAAAATATGTTTACATTCCATTAAATCTAACTTGGCATTAAGTTCATTTCCTAGTGTAATTTCTTGACTTCAGTACAGTTTTTATAACAGACCACTTCACAATTGTCAATGAATGTCAACGAGTAATAGTTTATATCTTCTGAGAACAGAGAGGCATTGTTACTGCATGTCATCCCCCTCTCGCCCCATTTCAACTCTGTACTCTTTACTCTCAACTGTCAATATATGGTTGAAATACCTAAAAAAAATAATAGAATGGTCACATTACAGATGTTAGATAATGGACCCACTACTATATATATCTCACTAATTTATTTTGGTATGTATGCGTGCACACGCTTTGGGTTGGGTGTGTTTGTGCCTGAGGGCCTCCACCCAAATACAATGGAGGTGAATGGAACTGTAATGAAAATGTAATAAATCAATATGCTCATCTTTGTTTGGGTGTTAGGTGGAACTAGGTTACAAAACATCAAAGGAATGCCATGTGACATGATGAAGCAAAGAGGAGGTAAGCAATATATAATACTTAAGCAATATCACATGAGAGGGAGCAATGTTGTCGCTCTATATCAGCGCTGCTGTGATTTGGTCGTAGGTACGAGGCCGCAGGTGAAGCTCGTAAGTGAGCAGAGTGATTTTGTCAGTTTGGTTAACAGTCCCGGTGATGTTGGACTCTTATATCAGTGCTCTTGCAGCGCTCCTGTAATGTCTCTCGTCCAATCAATTAACTCGGTCAGAAACAACTGCTGTATAATAGAAAGTAATCATTTTAATTGTTGTAGGAGCTTTTCACTAAGCAAATCTTGCTGAATATAATTAGCATATGAATGGAAATAAAAAGGGCATGTTCAGGTAGGCCTACTGAGGTGGAGGCAAAACAAGTCTCAAATATGGATATTATAAAACCAGCACAAAAAAACCCAAACCTTTCCAAATAAATTCTCAATGGCCAACTTGCGTATTTCATTATGCAGAGCACTATTTCAATGAAACAAAGGAGCATGGACGAGAAGCCCAACGTGCTGAGTTATTACATGACCCAAATGTCATAATTAGGTTACGTGATTCCAAATTAAATATCTCCCTGACAACCAAGCAACTACTGGTGCTGAGGAAACAACAACGATAATATCTGCAAAGCTAGATGCTGATGGCATGTCGTAAGTTTTTTTTGTTCACTGTAATTTGTGTGAACTGACCCTTTAACCAGCAATAATGATCCACTAATTGTGTAAGCAGCCAAATATATAATGTGACTTTTATAATAACTTCACAGATTGACACCATCTGGACTGAGACTCATTGTGACTTTCTGCAGTGCTGTACATGTACTTGTGTACTGCAGGGAATGTCGGTACAAAATTACCTCACTGGTGGGTGTAGTCTCATGACATGAAACTTTAAACCAGAAAGGTCAGAGAAAATATATATATTTTTTTGCCTGTTGAGTTCTCCTTAAAAATGAATATTCAGCACAAATACTTAACAGGCACAGTTAGTCTTTAAGCCGTCAACTCCTGCTATCAGCTCAGTATGTAGGAGTGAACAGGTCCACAGAACATCAGCAGGGTGGCAAGCTGGCTCCATGGTGAGAGAGAGCGCTCCATCTGGATGTCTAGAGGCTAGTTCCCTGCTGCATTGGCCCCGCTGAGGCTGTTCTACTGCGGCCGTACCACATCCCCCATCACTCGGTGTATCCGACCCTGACCTTTTCAAAGTAGCAGAGGAAAGAGGTGAGAGGCGGCATAATGAGTTTTACAGGAATCAATGGCTTAATGTCCATTGCAGGTTATTAAAATATACAAATGTACTATGCAGGTTTGGTTCACAATGACTACAATATGTTTTTTAAGCGAAAATACGGTCTACGGTGAAGGGATTGTGTTTGCACAAGAAAATAATTGTATATAATGACATTTATAGAAATTGGGGTGCAGGATAAAAATCCTTCACACCTGACTCTACAACTCAACTCAAAACAAATACAAATAAGCAATTAAAAAATTAAATATGAAATATAGAACCCATACATGTAAAAAAAAACATACGCACAGTTGAGATAGATTTAAGAAAAGAAGAAAACAAAAGCTAAACTAAAAACAAGACAAGCTCTCAAATAAATGTGTGTTTGTTGAGGACAGATTTTAACCCATGACCAGTCAGTTCCCCCTATATTAAGCCTCATAGCTGCTATCAAGCTTGGACAAAGATCCAATTGGAAGTTGTTTTTGCTGTAAATGACCTGTAGGTGGAAGTGTTCATCAAGAAACTTATGTCTGTAAAGATGTAGAGGTCTGCCTCCTGCCAGAGAGATGGTTGTCTTTCTTATCACGATTGTGATTAAATGATGTTGCCAGAGCATATGCAATTAATAGATCAACAGCATGTGTTAAATAAACATGGAAATAGAAGGTCCGATAATGGATATTATGGTAATTAACTCACAAAGAAAACCAGCAAAACATGGACTAAAACAACTCATTTCTAAAGAAAGAAGCAAGGACAGGATTTGTATTCTCGTTCTTTGTGTGGACGCACACACACACACAAACTAACACACACTCACAAACTAACACAGACACACACACACACACACACACACACACACACACACACCCTCTGATTCCTGTGGTTTCCTCTGATAAGGTCAACTCAACACCACAGGCGAAGGATCTTTATCTAAGAAAAAAGACACACACCTTGATAACCCTCCAAATGTATAGGGCACGGCATAACCACCTTTTACTTTCTACATATTCATCCTTAGCATGCATCCCACTCAAAATACATCCATATGAGAGACAGAAAAGCATGTTGTTTCCATGCTATAATTTCACTTTGCACAGTGGGAGATTGTATGTGATTGATTCACAGGTATGAATCCCCTTACAGATGACTGTCATCCTGATGTCGACTTGTGTAAAGAGGCTATTAGTGTGGAGTGGGTGTGATGGTTTTCTCTGGGCTTTTTATCTTTGTTGCTTTACAACTCTATTAGTGCATCAATGGTTTTATCGGTGCAATGAGTGGGAATTGAACTATTAACCTGGTAAGCTCTCAACATGTTTTCAGACTTATAGAATCTGCATTATGTTCCAGCCCGCTTTTGTGAAAGCGAAATCCTTTAAGTGGTATTTGCCATTAAGTTCCTTTTTTCCCCCATCGGATTTAATAAAGCTCTTGAAAAATCACCTTGATGCTGGCTGACCGTGAAGTGTAACCATTGAAACAGACTCTTTTTCCGACTCTTTTTCTTACTTTCATTACGAGATGTATGAAACGCAAGGTAAAGTTGATCCAGAAGTTATTATTTTATATAACATCCCAGAAGATTCTTTCCAAAAAGTAATTTTGGCTGTTAGCAAATATCAATACCATGAGCCGGTGGAGAGAGTGTGAATGCTGGTGTTGACTGTGTGGTTCCCCCGGTGCTGGGGAGACGTTGGACCATGCTGCTGAAGGTCTGTGTGCTGAAAGGTAAACTCTGTTCTGCCAGAGTGAGGTATTATTGCTGTAGGCCAGATGAGTTTTGTGTCGGTGCAAAAACCCAATGCCTCATAATTTTCTTTGTTTATATCTACATCTCTTCAAAGCTCAAGTCTTTCTGCTCATCTCAGTTGCAGATTTTTTGGCATCGTTCTCATTTTAGTCTAGTCGTCACTGAACCTTTCTTAGCCACTGTCTATTAGATCAAAAACTAAGCAAAAACTATTATCATCTAAAGTCTCCCAACACAACATACCCACGGTGCTTCAGAACACAGGAAGAGGATGTCTTTTAGGTAATTTTGAGATCCTGTGTTTGATAAAGGTGTTGTACAACAGACCAACATTGTCATCCATGGGGCCACAGTTGTGCCCAGCTAAAAATTTCAGAAACTATAAGCAAAATCAGGTGTCTAGCAAGCATGTGGTGGATAAAGGAACAATGAGACATTCCTGCTGATCTGGCTTAGAAAGGGAAACGTAAAGCTCTGTGTTATTACTCAAAGTTCATGTGGCTGGCTAAGGGATCTTCAGTTCAGGCTGGAATACAATAAGCTCCACTGTTGCCTGAGGCAAGTGAGAGTGAGGTACAGTAACTGATGCAAAAGGAGTAGTCTGAGGTCTTTTCTCTCAATATATCTCCTTTTCTATAACGTGAGCTTTGTATCAGGAATGAAACACTGAACAGGTGTCTTATTGCAAAGCCAAGAGCCCTTTAAACCCTCAAAGCCCCTGCAATGAGCTGTACTTTTACAGCTACCTTAAATATATATATAAGGCTGCTATAAGGCTATAACAGCCACTGGAGTGATAGGAGTCATGCATTAACTAGAACAAGGTTGCCAAAAATGTGTGCATATTTTTTTTTATAACTTTGTGGTTTATTCTCTTTCCAAAGGAGATCTTCCTCTTGTGTCTTGATCAGGTGTACAATGACAAGTTCTTTATTCTCTACTCCCTGCTTCAATGAAATTTGGATTCCGACAAACTGCCTAATCTCTCAGCAATTCTCTCACAAAAATATTGTCCATGACCCTGCAGCCGATCCACCTAAAAATAAAAAGGAAGAGAAAGATAAAAAAGAGGCAGAGGGGCTTTGAAATGCGAGTAGGATTACAGCAGAGATGGGAGGTTGGGACTGGATTGTGTGGTGATTCCCGTCCCGTCAAGCCCACTAATGTTGTGGTAATGCCACCGGCAGGCTGCAGTAAGACGCTGATAATGAAAAACACCGGGGAAGACAATATCAAATGGCTCCTCTACATCCTACAGTGGAGATTAGTCAACACAAAAGTAGGGTGGCAGAGGCAGAGGCAGGCTTTAGTGCTGCTGATTGAGTCTCTTGTCAAGAGCTCCATGCTTGCAGCCTGAAAAGTTACTGTGACTGACATCCTTTATACATTCTATTTCAGACACACACAGTTTGCTTTGCCTGAGGATCTGTTTTCTATAGATACTGTATATACAGTCTGTCTGCTCAAAGAAGAGCATTACATTGGGAATTTATCCTTGAACAATTTTTTTCTTATTTCCCATGAACCGTTGGGTTTGCATTACAGAACATTTAGTTTACTTTTCCCTTAACAAAATGAAAAGGATGATTGTGTTTATCTACTCAAACTGTTGCTGCACTGCTGAATAATATACTGTAGCGTTTTTTAATGTATTACATGGATTACTTTTAGGCTACTGTACCTTTGTTTAATGTTGAACAGTAACTGGTATGCATCGATTATCCAAAATATATTTTTACGTTTAATTTCTAGATAAATCCTCTTACTGGATCCATCCTTACACTTACTTGAGTTGATATTTTTGGCCTTGCAGTCAGCTTTGAACATTTTCTTCAAGCTCCCATTACACTTTACACCTGATTATTTGATACAATTTTTATGTAAAATAATAATGAATTCTATTTTACCTTTTCCATCTTAAAGACTTCTAGAATCAAGAAGCCAATACACTTGCCTTGAGTGGTAATGGGAAGCATTTCAATAAAGTCCAGGATGGACCCTTTTTTGTGGACCTTTGTTGCGAGGCTCATTATTTATGAAAGCCTGGGATTTTGTTGTTTCAGTTTCTCATTAATACATATGCCTGTACGAATGGGGAAAAAAAGGAGCAACAGAAAGGAAAGACATCTGGAGCCCGAGAACGTCTGCACACTGTAAATGAGCTGGTCTGTGCCACAACAAGGTCAGCACTTGCACCAAACACAGAATCATGCTTTAATTACAAAAGTGCAATGTTTAAAATCACAGAAGCCACATGCACAGAGAACCATTGCCATCATTATCTCAGAGTGCAACTGTATTTTTTGGAGCAGTTGAAGGCTGGGTTAACCACAACATATCTTTCTTGCCAATTGTTTAGTTTGCAGAAATTATGAGATGCTGGAATGAATGAAATTAATGGAATTTTATTTTGCAAAGTATTTTTGATGCTGCATGTAGAAATAAAAAAATACTCCTTCCAAAACCAATAAACCTGGGGGTGAGTGGGATTTTCCTTTATGCAGGTCACTTGGACGGTCACAACTTGGAATACTGTATTTCTACTAATCCAGATGGATCCTTCTTGTTATTTGGAAAATGGAATTTATAGCTTTGCCTTCAGCATTACCATGGCTGTAGAGCCTTATTCTAATCTGTGACCAGGAGATTAAGGTCCATTATTTTGTTCATTCTATTACCGAATTTGGTTGTTATTAAGAAACCCCTTGAAGTCTGCCTACTTTTTATAGCAAACCCTAGCTCATGGGACTGACTTTAAGGGTTGATTTGATAATATCTGCTTTGATTGTTGTCCTCAGATGTTATAAGGGTGCCTGCGTGCAAATATAAACAACACATTTAAAAAAAAATAGTCCTACATCCTGAATTTAGTTATCACTTCTATTAGCCTATGTCTCTCGAGTATTGTTGGTTATTAAACGCTGTCACGCACTGAGGTGCACAGTCTCTTCACTGACTGTCATTCAGGCAGCTCAAAAAACGAAATGTCTTTTATGCAACAGCCCGTTTAAAAGGCCACTGATGATTCATAGGACAATGGAAATAACAGGTTCAGTTTGAATCAAAAGCACACAATTTCTCTCTCTTTTCTTCCATCCTTCATTTAACTCCATTTGCCTTTTCCTTAATTCTACCTCTTTCCTCTGCCTCCTTCTTCTTGTCTCGTTTTTGTCAAATTTTTCTTTGTTCTCTTTTCAATTCCTGTCTGTCCTTCCTTTTAACACCTTCTAATGTATTTCTCTCTCTCTCTGTATTAAATCTCTTTCCCAGTTTTACCTTCCCCTGTCAGTGTGTGTGTGTGTGTGTGTGTGTGTGTGTGTGTGTGTGTGTGTGTGTGTCTGAGTCTCTATCTCGTAAACTCATTGCTCCACGAGGCTAATCTTGTTAGCACCAAATGCACCGTGTTCCGCTAGCTGCTCTTAATTGCCGTTGTGTTATTAATGAGCGGGGAGCGGGGAAATCACTCTTAATTAGCTTGTCTCATTCGGCAGGCATCTCGAGTGAAGCCGTGGCGACAACGGCGCTCAGGCACAAACACACAGGGGATAATTAAAGCACTTCACTTGTCGGAGTATTTGTCTAAGCCAAAGAGCAGCAAGCCGACACGCAATTAGCCTTGTCATTCATTAGCAGCCGAGTGCCATTGATTTGAGTGTTACGTTGTCATTTTGCCACCACACTGACACTGACATTCAAGTGTGCTTAACATATTCACGTGTTAAACTCATGGAATCACTGACTGTGCATCTGGGTTTTTTATGGTTCTGCTGAGTCACTGACAACGTTTACAAACTGGATTAGGCCTACTGCGATAAATCAAGCAATGCAAGAAATCATGTTTTGCATTTTGTTAATGATTCTTAAACCCCATATTATATTTCTGTTACAGGGAGATATTTCCTGGCCTGGGCTTTGTCATGCAAATGTGCACCCTGGTCAAGGTAAGATATGCTCTAATGAAATAATCTATACACCTGAGGGGTTTATATGGCCAGATAATTATTTCCCGAACCGAATCTAGCCTTTGATCCTTGATCAGTTGCACACTGAACTTCATTGAATTTCTCACAATCTTTTTCTCTAACCTATCTGATATTTTGTCATCACCTTAAAATGACAGTCAAACAGTGTGAAAGACCAGGCTGATGCTTTCTCACTAAACAGAGAAAAATTAATTAGACGATTAATGAGATTAGCTTTCGATGCCCTCAGTCCCTGAAATGCCAAATTGCTTCTTTCTAAAATACTTTATGAAACAAAAAACAGTCACCATGTCACAGATTTTCAGTAACACCATTAAAAATGTTGCAGGCATAACAATCAAACTCACCTTGGAAATGATTACATACAAAGGTACTAAATATCCTGCATGTCTGTATATGTCTAAATTATACCAAATCGGCCAAATGATTTCCCTAAATTCATCAAAAAACTTCAATTTCCCCTGAGTTATGTGACTAATCTGACACCGTTTGTCAGCTCTCAACACGAGAAAGCAAAATTAAAGCTCTGCAGCGCTCTTCTCGAGATTCTACTTTTCACAGCAGGTGATAAAAACATCCTACTGTGATTGAGCGCACCTGTCGTTGCCTCTGCGTGACCCTGGCATGTTCATGTATGATAAAAGACCGGTGTCAGTGCATTCAAAAAAATTTAATTTGCAACTACAGCTAAATCAGATGAGGGGGGGGGGGGACTGTTACGGGGGCAGGACTAATTGCTGCCCGGGGATTTGCGTTCATGTGTGTACAAGTGTGTGCACGCGTTGGTGTTTGCCAGGCTGTCTGCCTGCCAAAATAAACACTTTAGTGCATGTTTAATGTACGTGTTTATCTGTGTGTGTGTCTGTCAGTGTGTGATAACAGAATGTCAGCAAGACAGCGGAGTTAATAAAGGCCTTTTTGGAAACCAGGAGTGGATTGAGTAAGGTGCACTGCACACTGTTCTGTGGGCATTATTCCTGTCATCATGACTGTTGTGATCAGTAGCAGAAAGGGTTTTTATATTAATCAACAGTTCAGTAAACCAGTAAACTGCTCCACAACAATATCATTGATATCAAATGTTGGTATCAGCCTTCTCTTAATCTTTATTCATTAGTAAGTTCTCATACTGTTATAACATTGGTGATGCGATAAGATAAAAAGCTCTTGTCCTCCAGTATCAAATAGCTTTAAACATGATACAATATGATACTTACACTTGATTCTAGGAAAAGATTGCAGTGGGCAGAAAGTTCCAGGGGATCAAAATTCAAACCTTGTATCAGTATATCTGATAGCCTGGCATTCCCAGACCTGCCACTAGGCGCTGGCAAATTAAATTTGCTGCGCCTGTTGGTCTGGAAACTCTCCGTAGAAACTTTTTCAAAGAGACCAGAAATCTGGGCTCACGTTTCAATTGGTTCTATCTAATATGGGCGGGCCAGAGCCCTTTGTATGGTACTCTGGGGAGGACGTAACCGGATGACGACAGTGACGTGCATGCGACATCGAAGCCGTGATAGTAAACATCAAAGATGGCTGCGGATATGTTGTGCGAGTTTGAGACTGCTTTGGCCTCGACCCTTTACGATTTGGAAGATGGCACTCAAATATTTTCATTATTATTTAAGTGGAATGTTCTGTTTTGCCGACCGACCACGGCAAACGTTTAATTTAACAGTTTAACAGCTGTTCGCTAAACGAACGGGGCTTACGTCACCTTGTGCATCGCTCTGATTGGTTGTAGTGCTATCCAACTGCGTGCAGTGGCATTTGAAATGCACGAGTAGGAGCCGCCCCTTGAGTTAGAAATTACTATTGATCGTGGCCAGACCCTCTATCGTTCAAGATATCAGGGTCTGGATTTCCAGGCTATATATCTGATAGACTCACCGTTAATCAATGGAATCACAAATGATAACTACATTGTAATATTATGCTTTGTGGGAGTTAAACATTATCCTGGTTTATTTTGTAATTCACTGCCTCAACAAGGTTCTACGTCATGTTAACATTGAAATAAAACGCTGTTTATCAGAAATGTGTTGAAAAAAAGAAGTAAAGAGAAAGCTTTACAGTGAAGTGTTTAAAACATTTTTTATTTTAAATGGATCTTGCCCTGTATAGACATTTCCCAATCCCAATGTAAAATGTTAGCCTGGCACCGCCCGCCCACCTTCTCCCGCTCAATTTTAATTTCCAGGCTAGTAAAATGTGGCACTCTTTAAGGTTCTGTATTGGGTTCCCTTTCATTTTACATTTACAAACATTTCATTAATCATCACAATCTCCGTTTAATGGTTATGCTGATGACAGCTAACTGTGTGTGCTAGTTTACCACTGGCAATTCAATACAATGTATCTGTATATATTTTCAAATAGAATGTATTTGAGTGAAACATTAATTAGAGTTATAAATAAACTTAATGTAACAGAAATGTAATTATTGACATATAACCTACAACAGATTGCTCAGTCATGTTTTCTTCAATCTAAAACATAATCGAAGATACAGAAGGTTCAGGTTTAGAATCAGTTATTTATTTAAATGTTTGATGACATTATCACCTTTCAGTTAGCGAGCCGATCCAAGCCAAGAACTAGCTAGAACAATGTCTTGTGTTTGCGTTTTGGAATAAATTGAGCGAAAAAAGTGCTGTCGGGGGATAACACTTTTGGTTCTGTGTTATCTCATTTAATGTAGTGCTGCAGTGTTACCTCCTTTCTCTGCACACTTATGTCCTCAGCAGGCAGGCTCATAAATTGGACAGCTAAGCCTTTCATAAAGTTTAATAAAGCGCAGTTTCGTGGCTCAGGGGAGCTGGTATTAGTGACGAGAGCTGCTGCTGCCATTCCGGCAAATCACATCATCATAATGAGTCTGTACTATGGGAGTAAGACACCTCCCTTACCACCCACACATCCACCCACCTCCCCCTTTGTTTTCTTTATCATTCCTCTGACACACTACTACGATGTCTTCACTTCACAGCGGTTTCCCTTTGGGAATTTGGCGATAGCGCTGTCTAAACGTCCCAGCCGGCCTGGACAGGCTAGGGTTATTTCTCATTTAGTAAAGATCACAGACGCTGTAAATGCTCTGGCGGCATGCCGTGAATGCCAACACCAGCGTGATTGGCAGGTTGACGGCAGCAGCAGCATTTGCATGGCATTTAGCTGGGCGGGTGATGGCCACCCCATAACACCAAGGTGGGTAAATAAAATGACTTCTCTGTTCACACAATGTACAAACGTGCACGCACGCACGGACATACACACACAAACACACACACAAACACACACACACACGCACGCACGCACACACACACACACACACACACACACTTATGTACTCATACATGCAGTCTTACTCCTCAACAACCCCCAACCATCTTGGCTAGCCGAACCTGGAGCCACTCATAATTGTGTGGCATTTAGACAGAGGGAAGGGACATATAGTCATGTTGGCGAGTGGGCAACTGAAAAGTAAGAGCTTTCCAGCTCTTCATTTTAAGTCTATTATTTGAGAATAATTAGGCACAGCTGCAATTTCCCCTCAGATAAAGCATGTACCTTTGATCGAACGGTACTTGGAATATGCACGAAAATAAGGACATCTTTGTAATCATAAAAAAAAGCCTGAAGGGAAATGACTATGTGTATTGAAAGGGTTAGCTTGTAGTGTTGAACCCACATATTGTATCACCCCCTCTGAAGTCCACCTCATATATACGGAGCGTTTTTTTGTCTTTTTAGCTCATTGTTTTGATATGGCTGCACATTTTCTGTTTAAGTTCATTTTTACTGCTATCAAAATCTCTAAATAACCAACAGTACCTGCACCCAGCACCTAACAGACTAACTGGTGAACATAGCTGAGCATTGTTCGGCTAAAGGGCCAGCATTTCCCCTTAAGAGTTTGTGGAGACCAAAACAAAGCAAAAAAATATAGAACTTTAGTGGCCCGAAACATTTCTGCTTTATGTGTAAAAGGATATATGAAATTGTTTGCTAACAAGTTCTCCAACTGTATGAGTTCCTTAAAATGTATTTGATGTTTTCAGCTTTTCTTCTGTCACAAAGTAGGTTAATTAGCTATTGAACATTTCCAAAGTGAAGAGGTGGACTAGTCCCGGAAAAGGGGGAAAAACACTTACAGTTACACTTACAACAAATTTAGTTTTTTCCACTTGAGATTATAAGAAAGAGATTTGACATTTACACAAGCTAAGACTGAAAATTGTTGAGTGACCACAAATTTCCCTTAACATCCTTACTGACCATAATTATTTGTACCACATATGCGGTGTTTGGAGCGTAACAACCTCCCAGACTACAACAGGTTTGCTTTCTCACATTATCGCCTGCACTCTGTACTCGGCTTAAAAAGAAAATAATGGCTTCAGCTCACGAGGCAGCACTAAATGCGCACCATTAACCAAGCTGGGGTCCTTTATCCAGACAGTAAAATCTGCCAAAGACGTTGGATAATATTACTGAACACACTGCAGATGCAGTGAGGCAGCCGTATACCTCTGGTGGAATCAAATCTATTTGGGCCTTTAACCTTCTTTGTATTATCAGGCTCTGATAACAACCTCGACGATCCAGTGAAACGAGTGCTGTTTAGACAGTTGCTTTCCCTGGACAGGATGAGCAAAGCAGACACACAGCTGGTTGCATAAGCACAAAGCTGGCTGGGGGCAAAGTACACGGAGCCTCTTCTCTGGAGACAAGAGTATGGAGGGAAACAGATTCTGGATCAATAGACAGGTACCGAAAAGGTGTGTGTTTTGGTGAACGTAACCTCAAACCATGCAGTGCAGGATGACGGTAATGAAATAACACTGCTTTTATAGGATATGCTGCTTATTCTTTGGGCTGATGAGAGAGAGCTTTATTGTTAATATACAGTAGTGAGTGAAAAGCATGCCTAAGCATGCAAACTGAAGTTAAATATGTGTACAAACATACTAGATTTTTATTTCATTTGTTATTATTCAGATGTTTAGCTCTGCCACAATACAATACAATGCAACTCTACGTTTTAAATGTGATGAGATTATGTCTAGTTCGTGGCTTTTGTGTTTCGTCTCTCACATAAGCGATGAATCTGCCATGTAAAGTTCAAACAAAACTCTGACAACGTAACTCTGAAACTCAAGACTCGTACATTAGTTTTTACGAAAAAGGTCCTTTTGAATTTACAATTACAATTTAATTTCAGTTATAAGTTGTAATAAAACATTAATGAAGAGTTGGGTTGTGAGCTGACATTAAGCAATCACTTTGGTTTGAGTAGGTCTCCTGCCAATGTAGTTTACTGTAAACTAGTGAGGTTTAAATAAATGAATGTCTTTGAACAAGAGCATCTAAGCCAAAAGCCACTTACTCAGTAACAGTTATACGTGCAAAAAAAGTGCCGGCTCCACTAGGTTTCAAACTTCTCACAGCTCTAGTGTGACAGATGTGACGATTTATTTCTTATACAAGTCATTTTATGGTGTCAATTGCCATCCTCCATTCTTGTGTGTCTTGGTGTCCTGGTAGCAGCAGTGGCAGAAGCAGTAGTGGTAGCTGTGGTTTTCCTGTGGCAATAATGGAAGTAAAACTAGACTTAATATAGCTTTAATTTTCAAAGTCTCATTTAATTTCTCACTCCTTTCCTTCTATTCTGAATCCCTTTAAATGTAAATCTCTGCATGCTGTTCACATGCTTTCCGTCTCCCAGAGCAAGAGATCTGTTTATGTGTCAGAAGTCGTATTAACCTCTCAGAGTCATCTTATTTTCTAATATTTTACCGAGCTGCGGAGCAATCACACACTCACATTTACACACAGACGTCCCTCAACTTTTATTCACCTGGAATGATTCTGAAATGACATTACCGGTGACAGCCAGGCAATAACAAAAGTACAAAAACTTCTTTGAAAAACAATAAATCAATAAGCCTCGGCAACATATCCTGTTACATCCCGGACTCCTTGACACCTGAAGCTCATTAAACACAGCCGAACGTCAACTTAGAAGAAGGAGAGTACACAGACGCTCGCCTTTCCACAGCCTATCACAGTAAGAGCTACTGAGCAACCTTGATATATTGTATATACTAGAAATAAATATGATTGTCCTTTAATCTGATTTTATTATACTGGGGACTCCCGCTGGCAAATCTACTGAGGGCTGATAGCCTGTAATCTTATTGCAGGGAGCGCGGTGTGTTTCATATCCCCTTCTTGATGGTGTTTTATCATGTCAGGACTATTATTGTTCCTATTGGTATATGTGTTTCTGCATTTATACGCGCCAGTGTATATGGCCTAATAAATCGAGTTATTGCACATTCTTGAGCGCCTCTTTCTGTTTGCATATGTATGTGTGCATGTTTGCATGCACCCTCCAGCTCAGATGTGGGTGCTAATTTTGCCCCTCAGTGTGAGGTTCTGCTCTGTTTATGAACCAAGCATATTGACCCAATTTGTGGCCCTGGTGTTTTCTCTCTCTCTCTCTCTCTCTCTCTCTCTCTCTCTCTCTCTCTCTCTCTCTCTCTCTCTCTCTCTCTCTCTGTCTATCTCTCTCTGTCCACCTGCCGTGGCATACTGTGAGCCTGCATGGCTGTAGGAACAGATGCACTCAGACTGAACTAAACGCCATACGCATCATTGAGCAGCATTACCAGCCACCCCCCACTCATCACTCTCACTGGATGCTGCAGGTGTGAGTGCCTGTGTGTGTGTGTGTGTGTGTGTGTGTGTGTGTGTGTGTGTGTGTGTGTGTGTGTCTGTCTGTCTGTGTGTGTGTGACTGTGTGTGTGTGTGTGTGTCAGTGTAGAGGGCTCGGTTAACTAGAAAGGTCCAATAAATCAACCTCTCCGTCGACAACCTCCTCCCTACCTTCTCTCTTACCTATTCCCCCATCACTCCTCCTCCTCCCTCCTTCCCACTCATCTCATCTCATCTCTCCCTCTTTCTTCCTCCATCGCTCTTTCCATCCCTCTCCTTTCTGTCCTGTAATTCTTTTTTTAAAGCTCAGGGGGTTGGCGGGAGGCATTACGTTGCTCCTGATAAATCACTGTCTGGGATCAGGTCACAGTAACATGGCTGTCTGCAGATCAACTTACTGTCGCGTGTGTGCATGCGTGCGGATTTTTCTGGCAATGCATTGTGTTGTCCCCCATTGATTGTACACTCTTCTAACGGTGTGTATTTGTGTCATGGGTATGTTATTGTGGATTATGTGCGGCGTGTGTGTGTCTTTTTTGTGTGTAGATGCATGCATGCACGCTATACAAAAAAGTGAAGGCAGTTTCTGGCCGGCACCGATCCCCCCTGTCATGCTGAATGGTGGCTGATTGAGACACATGGACTGCCTTTGTGCCCTGATCTAGTTGCCATTGATTACCTATCAGGGTTTTTGATTGCATCCTGGAAGTAATTCTTTTAAATAGGCCCTAATGGCCTCCAATCTGGGCTGATGACGACCTCAGAGAGTCCAATCGCGGATCCATTTAGGCCCTTTCAGACCCCTCCATGTACACTCTGAAACACTTGCTCATTGCTCATACCCCCCTACACCTCCACCACCACCGGCACCACTGCCTCTTTTTCTTGTCCACATCTCTACACTCTCTTACTGGCATGCAAAAACTCACTCACACTAAAAATCTGGCTTCAAACTTTTGTGATATAGAGATCTGTCACGTCCTTTATATTCAGTAGCACGGATTGGGGGAAAGATACGATTAAAGGTAAAGATTAGAGAAGCTGATGATGGCAGGAGGTGAGCACAGTAATTGAGAAAGACAGTGAGTAAGGCTGTGGGACAAACAGAGAGAGCTAGTGTAATCTAGCTTTTAACTGAAGAGATGAAGTAAGAAGGAGAAAGTCCAGCGAAAAGAGGAGGAAAACGTAAGAAAAAGGAGTAGTATGACAGATCAGTAAGTGACAAGGGAGGAGGGGAGGGGGATGTTCGTCAGTATGTCAGGCTGTGTTATTATAGTCTGAGGGGGTTGGATGGAGGCATGAGAAGGAGGATAGAGAGGGGGATGAGGAGTAGGGGGGGTTGCAGCAGACAGGAAGAGGACTAGCCATCTAATCCTCCAATTTTCTTACATTACTGCTCTCTCTCTCCCTCTCTCCACCTCCATCCTTCTCCAGCCCCCTCTCCCTCCCTCCCTCCCTCCTTGATGCCAGACCTGTCGAAAAATGAAACTGGAGATAGCAGCAGCAGCAGCTTCACAGGGATTGACTTAGTAGTACAACACAGACAGAAAGGGAGAGAGAGCAGGACCGAGACCTCCTGCACCTCCAACAACATAAATGTACCAAGAAAAAAAAACCTAGTGGCACCCATTGTTGAACTGAAGAAAAAAAGAAAGGAAAAAACACTGTGGTAATAGCTTTTTTTTCACCTCATTCCAATAATGAAATCCCAGCTATACGAGTGGGGACATGTAAATGCACAGATCAACAGATTTGAGTGACGCGCAGAGCAAATGCAGTTGTCCTGTTGTGAAAGCGTGCCCGCGAGCATGATCAATAACTTCCTGCTGATGGAGAGAAAAACTGATGACAGAATATTAAATTAAAGAGATTGTTTTACGCTGGGAACGTATTAACGGCTCACTTAGCAGAATTACGTAGCAATGATGACAAACAAGGTTCCTTTGCCAGGGATTGCTGCTAGTTAATGTGCTGCAACTTCTTTATTTATTGATACATTTATTTGTTCTCTCCAGGATTGGTTTTTCTTTTATTTCATCCAGAGACATACTGTATACCTGCTTGGCCTGGCACTGATGTGATATATGGCCGCTGCTGATTAAATCCGGGCGTATAAATCTGAGTTTTCAGAAGAATAAAAAGCACAAAGTCAGAGTAATGTTCCTACAATTTTACAGTCAATTTCCTCAGACTAACAACGATCAATGCAACAGTCCAAGGCATCGCTCTTGAATGCTTTTTCTGAAAGCAGCTGTTCAGGCCAATAATAGCCCCCCTTTCCTTCCCTCTGCTAGTGACAAACCCATCATCCCAAATTTGCCCAATTTTGACTTTTTCCACATTTCTGTCAAATTTCAAGCAAGCAAGCCGACTTCAATTTTCTTCAAAACCCCTTCAAAATAAAACTTAACACAACATTCTCATCCTCCCCTCTCTGCCACAATGTGCCTTTTTTTTCATTTTCATTTCCCCGCCCTCCTGATTGGTTTGCATTCCCATCACTTCTCATTGGGCAAGGCGGAACCCTGACTGAGTGGGACTAATTTGCCATGCTAATGAGATGGCTCCGACAAACAGAGCCAGCTGGAGACCAGAGTAAATGATCCTGTCATCAGTCAAGAACACAAACATGGCTAACGGCTAATTAGCCCGCGGCAGTTTGTAGAGGTGACATTCTATCTGATCTGCGCCGCGGCGGATAGGAAGAAGTAGAAGAAAAGGAGGGGTGGACAATAAAGGAAAGGGGATGGAGGGAGAGAGAGAGAGAGAGAGAGACAGAGAGAGAGGCAGGCTTGGTTTGGGGATGAATTTGTCTTTTTTTGTTTTTCCCTTGTGGCATTGCAATGCAAGACACATACACACACACCCGCTCGAATTACACACCCACATACATCTATAACTTCTCCCGGTTTCCTTTGCATTATGAGGATAGATAACAGCGAGCATGTGCTATTAGAATGAAAGGAGAAAATATGCTAAACAGACAATCAGAGGTGTACCCCCCGGCGCTAAACAGCCAATCATGGCTGTCCCAGTGTGTGTCACAAGCCAGCAGGAGTCAGAATTAGTCCTGGTTAGCAGCCAGAGCCCCGCCGAGTGGCTGATTAGTCTTTTAGACTGAAGAGGAGACAGAATGTTAAAAGTCCAACCGACTGTCTGAGACTCTTTTGCACATCAGACAAAGGCCTTTTCTCATATTGAAAAGTTATCAGCTTCATGTTAGCTTTGTGAATGTGGAATTACAACTTCGCTCTGTGAACTGAACTGAACAATACTTACATTTACCAGTGTTACACACACAGTTTTTTAGCATGCGTTTAGGGAATTGATTTGCTACAGTGGAGAACACATGGGAGAGTTGAGGTGAACTAATGCTTCTTAGTGTACACTTGTTTATTTCACTGTTACTTTACTTTTATTTTTAAATCCACTCCGGGATTTAAATGTACTTTTATCATGAGTTCTATTATTATTATTGTAAGGGCACCCATAAAGGGAGAGTGGTGCAAAAAACATTATGGATGACAATAGTAAAACACAGACGTAATAATATAAAATGTGTCTTCATAGGAGAAGTTATAATGCTTGACCAATGCTGTACCTCATATCTGCTCATAACTGAAGCTTGTTGTAAAGCATTTATCAAATATGTTTATGCTTGTAAAAATTAAGTAGGAAACTGATTTGTTATGACATTATCTTTTACTGTGACTGTCTAAACCATGGACATATAAAGAAATGGACACCGGATTGAAACACGGCGCCCATTCATTCCTATGAAAGCTGCTCATTGGCGCAGAGAAGCAACAAGGAAGCATAATCCGGAAATTCCATGCGGCCCGGAAGCATGACGTAGCATGGACGTAGCTGCATTATGGACCTATCAAGAAAGAGGGCGGTAAGCTTAGCGGACTGGAGGCGGGTGTAGAATCATTCTCGTTCTGTAGCATCTAGCCTGGCGAAAACAAACTGAAAGCCGTTAAAAGCCGTTGGGCTAATAAAACGCTTGAGGTGGCGTTTTGAAATGAGAAAACTTCCATTTTAATAGTATATGGTCTAAAGATAAGTATGAGCCTATGATTGATATCCAGATTTTTTTTGCAGAGACACAATCTTGTTCGACGCTTGTACTGTGTGGATGGGTAAATCTGCCTACGGACCGCATGAAAATAAGCTCCTCCCCCAACCATGCAATACCAATGGCTTGGCCACATGTCCATGCTGGCTGCTCGGAGAAGGCACAGTCCTGGGGGCCTGGTCTAAACTAGTGTCACATTGGTTTTGAGACTTTTTAGCTCTGATTATCTCGCTGCATTCGCCTATTTAGGCCTTCAGGATTCCTTCTTTTCGGCCCTTCTCGATGTCACCACTTCCATTGTAATTAATCGTTCTTCATCCGTTCTTCCTCTTTTCTGCTTTCAGTGTCTCGGCTTTCAGTTTGTCATCTGGTTGCTCCAGAAGCTATTTTGTTTTTTATCAGCGCAAACACTTGCATCCATCCATTCATTTGTAATCTAATAAAGAAATGGCAGCAATTTGTACGTT
Organism: Ammodytes marinus; assembly: GCF_949987685.1. Classification (NCBI taxonomy): domain Eukaryota; kingdom Metazoa; phylum Chordata; class Actinopteri; order Uranoscopiformes; family Ammodytidae; genus Ammodytes; species Ammodytes marinus. The sequence continues at coordinate 25,854,757 of NC_137231.1, forward strand.
CCTTACTGGGGGACTGGATGACTTTGAGCACCAGATGCTGATGTTCCCCGGGAGTCGTTACCGTGATGGAGACGATCCTTAACTGTCACCAATAAAGACACACACACACACACACACACACACACACACACACACACACACACACACACACACACACACACACACACACACACCGCCACCTCCCCTGGGCACTCGCGCAGTGTGGAGGCCGGATTAACCTGCTGCTAGCGGAGTAAATCCAGCCTCAGTGTCTCTGTGTCTGAGGAGGAGGCCCTGGTTATCCCTTCACACAAGCTCCCTGTTCAAAGGGCCGACCGCCGGGGATTAATGACGTGTTAAAGGGGTGAGCATGGGGGATTGAGGCACCGCTTGCTGGTAAGGACAGGAGATTTAAGAACACGGACCAGTGGTTAGTGTTCATTGAAGTATGATTAGTTAGAGACACTATACCCCCAACACACACACAAGCACATACACAGACAATGACAGACAGATGCTATGTTATTATTCTATATACCCAGATAATATGGTGGTGGAAGGTTAATACCTTTGTGCTTGTCTTTTAGTAAATGTAGGCTACCTCTGTAACTCTGCTGACCTGATGGGCCAACAGCAATAACCTGCAGGATCATTGTCGCAGCATGAAGGACGTGCGTCCATATGTTAAAATCAGTTGTAAATATTGGAGATTTGTTTCTCTTTTTAAATCTTCTTTTAGGGCTCCTATCATGCAATTTGTGTTTAATCTTATGCTATATTGGCTGTGTATGAAAAAGCCCTGCAAATTTCAGCTGTTTATACAATAAGCTGTTATACATACATGTATGTCTCTGAATTCTTTTCCCTGGATATTTACCTCAAAGTTGAATTGGCATGGTGAGATGTGAGTGACGTTTAGAACTTGTGAGATCAACCTTCAATTTGTGAGAAAAACAACATCAGGTATAGAATAAGTGCAAAGAGTGGATTATTTATGTTTGTGAAGGAGACAGTGTATGTGGGATAGGCTACTTACAAGTGCAGTGTGCACACATCTGACTCAGTTGAATATCACAGCAAAGTTGTGAAGCACAGTGGATAAGATGTTGTCGATGATGTAAACCAATCAAAGGTCGAAAGAAAGGGGCTTTGGAATTGTTCCAACTTGTATTGTGGTTGGAACTGTAACTGGGTTTCCTCAGCATTACACTAGTTTTTTACTTTATCTACAGTGAAAAACAGTGACTTCAGTGTAATTTAAATAAATGTGCATGAAATTGCCTAATGACATAAAGATTTGGGTAATTAATTTGTGGAAATTTTAGCAAAAGCTAACATAATAGGTCTAACTGTAAATCCTTCCCTGTATTGCGTCAGTCCAGCATCTGTCAGAATTGTGAAGATTTTGCATCTCACGATATACTGTATGTCCAAGGTCAAAGTTCAGTGCAGGTGCAGGAAGCAGTGTAACCTTTATGCATCAAGGCAGAATTCAAGTGTGTGCTGTTTTAGTTGCCGTAACAATGATCATGCCCCAGGCGAAACCATAACGCATTTTGCATGAGTAGATATTGGCAAATCAAGTCAATTTCAGCCGTATGCGTCTTTGAGCATTTGGAAAAAACTCTATATAAATCTAATGTATTATATAGCCCAATACCATGAATGACAAATTTGCCTCAAGCTATTTTACATTCATTACAGCTTATGCCGTTAGACCATTGGTTAGGATAAGGAAAAATCCTCAGACAAAACTCTTTAACAGGGAAAATATTATAGAAGTTCACTAGAGGAGGCATTCCTCTCCAATGACATACAGTATGTATGTACAATATATGCTGAAAATGTAACAAAGCAAGCCTTTATTTAGTCTTTAGGATTCAGTAAGCACTAGCACGAAGCACCCAAATCTTTTGAGCGAACTGTTAGTGGCTGAGTTACATTGTGGGTAATGTAGTCACTTGGTTTCCACAAAGAAGGATAAAATACATTTATTAACTTTTGTCAATACCTGTTCTGCCTCTGCTGCATAGATTTTTATCATTTAAAAAAAAGTTTTAGGAGGGCAATACTAAATCTTGTTCGACGCCTCACAGAGGATAAACACTGTGACCAGTGGGCTGTGTGTTAGAGTATAGGCTATGGATGTTAAAGTCAGCAATCGTGGAGGAGTCTAACATTGGAGTTAAGTAGCTGTGTTTGTGTGTGTGTGTGTGTGTGTGTGTGTGTGTGTGTGTGTGTGTGTGTGTGTGTGTGTGTGTGTTTATGTGTGAGTGTGTGAGAGAGGGAAAGGAGGGAGGACTGGAAAGAGAGGGAGAGCTGCAGATTAAGAGACATATGTACAGGTGCTGATAGCTAGTTGGGATCAGTGCACAGAGCAAGGCTAGGGGTTTCTCGCCACCCACTCCACGCCTCAACCCCAACCCCCTTAATCCCCCCTCCCCAGATAAGCCAACCCGCCCAACCATACACCCCCCCATACACCCCCCCCCTACACACACACACACACACACACACACACACACACACACACACACACACACACACACACACACACACACACACACACACTCACACACAAATCCATTCCAGCTTGCTTCCCATCTACTCTAAAAATCTGCTCCTGTGCAATCTCCCGCGCATCAGCTGCCAAATGAAGTTCCTCTTTAGAAAAATAAAAAATAGAAAAACTTGTCGGTGGAATGGTCTGAGGCGCCATGGCTGGCGGGCAAAGGCAGCCCTTGTGTTAAAGCCAATAATCCGGCGTCAGGGCTTCAGGTGCGCAGAGGGATGTGATTGACAGGGCTCGATATGAGGCCCTCGCCTCACTTGACATTTGGGTTTCATAAGGTCTGGAACAAAAGGCAGGAGCAAAATAATCAGAGAGGGGCGCAGGCAAATAAATCTGTTTATTCCTCCTCACCTGCCCCCACTCCCTCACCTCTGCATCCCCCACATGCTCGCCCACATCACGCCTCTACTCTTGGAAGGGGAAAGAGGGAGGGAGGGCACGATATTACCTTTTCACAGCCTTAGTGGATTCACGCACCACAACAGCAGGTCACTTTAGGCCCCGTGCTTACCTAAGATATTAGTTTGTATGTGTGGTAGATAGAGATGTGTATTTGAAGGGCTGAGGCGGTGTGTATGTGTGCACAATCCTGTGTATGTATGAGGGAAAGACAGAGACAACAGTAAAGATGGAGGCAGGCTGACTAGAGGAGAGATGGGGATTGATGTGGTGCCATATTGTGGATAACCACTGCTACGCCTGTACTGTATGTGTGTGTTTGTTTGAGCAAGAATGAAAATGAAAAAAAAAAGTAATATATAACAATAATAAAACTCCTCTTTTATCATGATATAGTGGCACGGCTGTCTCTAAGATGTATTGAGGCACACATAACAGATCGGAACCTAAATGAAGCTAAAAGAGGTGCCAACAAATTCAGGGAAAGCGAGAAGAATTGTAATGTGTAATTCAGCAGAAGATGATTAAGATTTTCAACACAGTCAGTCTGTGCGGCTTGAAGAGTGAACGCAGTGGTTAAGCATCTGCTGACCCAGCAACAGTGTGTTTCATCTACCCACACTGAACATCTTTACTCTCACTCGCATACTGCATGCACCCATTCCCTCACACTGAATGGGTGTATGTTTGTGAAAGAGGGAAAGAGAGGTAGTCTTAAACATAATGGACTGTATTTCCGTTTACGCAGCAATAGGTGTCCTGCAAAGATTGTTGTACATATGCAGACAAATAATGCAAACAATTTTACATTAGTAGTTTAACATGATTCGAAATGGCTTTTATCAATATTTTTCTACTATTTTATCATTTTCATATAGTTACTTTGCCCGTTCTGATTATACATCCAAAATAAAATCAACAACTGAATAATAATGTGTTCTCATCGGTTTAAATATTCAAGGACGTTACATGATTTTAACATTAATACATAACTTCGCTTGATCCAATCATTTATTATACATTTTTCTGAAATGGTCCAATCTACATAATGAGTACATTCGGTAACTTTGCTGAGGTACAGTTTTGAATTGCAGGACTTTTACTTGTAACAGTGTAATATAATGTAACCCAGTAATAATAATAATAATGTAAATTGAAGTTTATGAAGTGTTCACAATATTTTGACTATGCCTATATACTGTAGTACATCATATACAAACAGGCAGACACGCCTACCAGGGAGCTCAATGAGAGTTTAATTGCGGTAAGTGCACTCTCTCAACATTACAACAGATGTTTTTAATAAGCAATTAAAAAATGGTTAAAACAAGAAAAAAAAACCCCACATAAGTCAACAGATATTCCCCAAATTAATCTTTGTGACATCTTTTAGTAACAGACCGAGCCCCCACGTGGGGAGTCTGAATAAATTGCATCCTGTTGGAGGTGATTGGACGACACATCTGTGATTGGCAGGAGGACGGGGCGCAATGTGTACACTTGCTTGTCTCTATTGGCTGTCTTTAATGGCTGCTCCTCCTTTTGACCACACACCATTGGCTTTGGGGGGCTTCGCGAAGGAGCCGGGAAGTTGTAGTTCTTTACAACAGACGCACATCTGTAGTGCTTATTATCGAGTAATGTGTATTAAACTACACGTCCCGACGTCACGGTGCGGGCTCCTTTAATTGTTGTGAATATGTAATTGCGCTCGTGCTACTGGTTGCTTCTAAATTTGGCTTCGCAGGGACAGGATGCTACAGTCGGTGAGGTGGTCGCTCCGCGGGTGCTGTGTGAGGATGGGATGTCGTTAACGGTGGCTCTAGGAAATTAACCGACGAATGCGTGACGACGGGACGCCGTGGAGAAGCTTAGTCGCGGACAAGCAAGAGTCATGATGTGCTAGAAGTAGAGGATTTTTGGAAATCACAGAATATAGAGGATTCCGTGTTAGTTTAGAGGGATATTATTAAGCTCTGTGCGCATATATCGACGCGCTGGAGATTTTCTGAGAAGACTGAGGTAACTCCTGCTCCGGTTATCACACTGAATGGACTTTTTAAATACTATCCAAAAGAATGACGGCCAGCCATAGGTCCGAGGATGTTTTCTCTTTTTAGGAAACCCGCACATAGCCCGAAAACCGGCTACTGACTGTCCCTTTACGCACGGGGGGAAAGGATCCGTGCTCACTAATTGTTTCCTTTTTGTGTGTACGTGGATGAACTTTGCAATACATTTTTAATGATTCGAGATCTGAGCAAGATGTACCCCCCGGCACGGCATCCGGTAAGTAGAAAGCAGTAGATGTCTAAAAGAGCGCAGATTAACAGCCGCGCGACTGATGCGTAATCAGTTTAGATCAAGTTTCCGTGCCACTGCGCGCTCGCACGGACAATTGCGCTCATTGTCAAACTGCTGCAGCTGCATGTGTGTGTCAGTGAGTATGCGTGGGTTAACGTGGAAGCAGTCTGAGTGGAACCAAAAGGCCATCCGTATCACAGAGGCCTACTGTCATCTACAGTCTTGCCTGTGTGTGTGTGTGTGTGTGTGTGTGTGTGTGTCGTGACACTGAACTTTGGTGGCTCAGTTCTTCCTCTCTTCCCCCTCACGCTGTTTGGTTTGGGTCGAGGTCCCCCACCAGCCGGGACAGCCGTTAAAGTTCACTGTCACCGAGTCCTGCGACCGGATCAAGGAGGAATTCCACTTCCTGCAAGCCCAGTACCACAGGTAAGAGTTTGGGTGAGCCTGAAATCATCACAACAGTGACAGGAAATACTAATAGTGCTTTTAAATCTGATATGTCTGTTAATCTTCTGGGTCCACACTGGAGCTACAACAATTAGTCATTCATTATTGTAATTCAACAATTTGGCCAAACAATGAATCAAGAAAACGATCAGCAGACAAATCAATGATGTAAAAAAAAAATCGTTTGTTGCAGCCCCAGTCCAGTCCAGTTCATTATAAACTGAATCCCCAGATAATGTGAGGAAAAGGGTCATTTCTGTGATGCTGACCTGCCTTGCACCAGTATGACCAACATTTTTCAGGGGAAATGTATGATGCAAGGACATGAAATATATGACCCAATCTGTTTTTTAAGTTTGGCATTTGATTGGGAAATAAAATAGTCTTAGTATGCGGTAAATACCCATCTGGAGATCCCATTAAAATGATTCTCCTCAGACCCTGTTCAGAGCTGCTGCTGGTATACATTTGTCTCAGGTCCATGTATCAATGGTGACTAACCAAAGGTAAACCCCTATCAACCTTGCTATGCACGTCTCTCTCTGCGAGCTCAAGTGGTGTGAAATACTGTTTTACCTGACATGATGAAGTGTGAAATACAACGTTTGGAGCGGGCAGGGGGCAGAACCTTATAGGCACAAGTTCCAATGCATAGTAATCGCTCACCTCTGGCCGCCTGGTAATCATTGTCCAATCACCTGGGGAAAAGAACCAGCGGTCCGGTTTGCTGGCCATGAGCTGAACCATGGAGAGTGTCTGCTGCATGTGTAGTACCATGATCAAACCACTGCTTACATGTTAAATCCTTACGGCAGGGACAATTATTTGGTGTAAAAAGGGAGTAACTAAGGGTTGGGCACATGTACGCGCTGATTATACATCAGATTTTTTTATTTTTAATTGGAAGAAAGTAGCATGTCTCAGGAACTTTAAATGAGCTCCAATCATTTGTCAAAGTCATTTTCAAATCTAATATCAGATGTAATATTTTTCAAATACCTGACTAAATGGTTTAGCTGATCAACATGCATATTGTGTTAAACCTGTGTCTACAACTATGTTGATTTCCCCTTTTTTTTTACTTAATTTGAAGGACTCACTGTTGGCTAAGTCAATACACTCCATACTTCTGGGTTTGTAAAACCAACTGGACACTGTCAAAGATACATCATCTTAAAGCTCACATTAAGGTTTACATTAAGGCTAATGTATTAAAGACTCACAATTGTAATAAAATAATTTAATATTTTACTACTAATATTCTTTAGCTGATTCAAAAATGTGTCTTTTTCCGTTTTCAACACGCCAGTGCCTTAGCTTTACCTGCAGCATTGTACACCTGCCAATTCTCTAATAAGCTACATGCAGAAAAGCTTGCTGTAGTACTATGTGGAGGCTTTCCAGTAACAGACAACATTTGAAAGAGTTAAGGCTTTGTGTAACCACAGTTGTAAAATGGATCCTCATTATAAGGTTGCTTTTTTGTCGATGGTGCAGTTTGGGGCATCCACTCACACTGTAAGAATATATGATGGGGTTTGTGTGGTGGTCTATTGATCCATTAATTACTGCACAGTACCTGCTGAGTAAGTGTCTGTGTCTGCAGGGGAAGTTGGCGTTATCCAAGCGGCTCTTTCTGTCTTTGTTGCACTTAAATTTAGAAGAAAATGCTACGGTAATTTAAAGCAACAGGATGTGTGGGTGGCTGTGTGTTGGTACATGACATGCACTGACATATAGTACTTCTTCTGCTTCACAGTCTGAAAATGGAGTGTGAGAAACTGGCCAGTGACAAAACGGAGATGCAGAGGCACTATGTCATGGTGAGTCTCATTGAGTACAGGTGTGTGTGTGTGTGTGTGTGTGTGTGTGTGTGTGTGTGTGTGTGTGTGTGTGTGTATGTGTGTGGGTTTACGTGTGTGTGTGTGTGTGTGTGTGTGTGTGTGTGTGTGTGTGTGTGTGTGTGTGTGTGTGTGTGTGTGTGTGGGTGCATGTGTGTGAGTGCATGTGTGTGTGCTTGCATGCATTCGTATTTATGGTGTGTGCAGAAAGATGAACATAGGAGACACATTTGTTTGACCTTGATTTGATCTTTGTTTTTTTCAGTACTACGAAATGTCATACGGACTGAACATCGAGATGCACAAGCAGGTGGGAAATGTTTTTTTTTACTATAATGTCAAACGGAAGTAGAGCTGATAGAAAGTGTCACAGGAAGGTAAATGGGAAAAATCTGATCGCAATGAGTTGTGGATTTGAAATTCAAATTTTGCAATTTGTGGTTGCTGTTGAATTCTGCAATATTAACAATGGCTAATAGTGTTGTGAATTTGGTGATCATTTATTTATAATGACCTGTACTACAGGTAGCCTGGTTCTACCAGACCATTGTACTTCATTTCATTTGTACAGAAGGTCTGGAATCGCTCAATTGACAAACGTAAACTCACTTGAAGGCGGGTGTCGGTTGAAGTTTAAAACTATTGGATCTGCCCAGTGCCACTCTGGATGACATGACAATGATACATGAATATCTCCTTACTCAATTTTTTTTTTCAGATAATCAGTACTGGTATAAGTATTGGTATTGATGCTTTCTAATATAGTGTAATTTTAATTCAAAATTATTCTTTAACGTTTTGTCCAACGTTTCATACAAATATAAATTGCAACTTGAAAATATAGGGTTGAAATTTTAAGATACAGACATGTTTTTCTGTCCAGATGATTAGAAGAGTCTTTTAGGATTCTTGAAATTCAGCAAAGCAATACTGTAAGTTTTGATATTAGGACTTCTGGGTTTTTCAAAGATCGCCGGCTAATTATTTTTAAGGAAAGCGTGACTTTTTGCTGTGACCTGAATGCAATGGCAAAAACATGAGACACAAAACTGGGATTGGTGTAAAAACTAAAAAAAAAAACACCACAGAACATACATTAAAGGTTTCATATTTCATGATGGAAATGAGATGTAACGGGGTGAAAAAGCAGCACTTACTGGTTGTCTTGTGAGGCTGAGTAGTGTCTCCACATGTGAAGAATGGTTTCATCAGTTTTAATTGTACGAGAAAGAGAGTCTGAAAAACAACTCGAGTTAACAAGGATTTTGCCTTTAACGAGCCTTTACATTACTGCTGCCTTTTTTTTTTTTTTTTTTTAAACATAGAGGGTCATTAGCATAAATGTCTGTGTTAACCACACATCAGCTGCCAGGCTAAATGGGTCTCAGCTAACCAGCCACACGTTCATACCCAGAGAAATGGTGTGTGTAGTAGTGTGTGTGCAGTTGTGTGTGTGCTTGTGGGTATGAGAGGCAGCGATAAATGCTTGGCCTTTGTCTTTTGTGTAAGATTTTCTGTTTGTGTGTACGTGTAGCTATACGTTTTCTTTGCTGTGTGTGTGTGTGTGTGTTTGTGTGTGTGTGTGTGTGTTTGTGAGGTGGGGGGATGCAACAGCCTGTATGTACACTGTACACGTTTACATAGTATATGTGTGTGTTTGTATGTATTTGTCTGTATAAACACTGTACTTGTTTATTTAGTTTTGTGTGTTCTATTTGTGCATATGTGCTAATATATTGTTGATATTTACTTGGGGGGGCTTGTGATGGTCTTTGTGTCTATTTATGTTGTATGTCTTTGTGTCTGTGTGTGTGTGTGTGTGTGTGTGTGTGTGTGTGTGTGCGTGTGCGTGTGTGTGTTTCCGTGTTCGAATCTTGCACACAGAAACACACACAGGCAGCGTTTTACAGGCACACTAATCAGACCTGTCTGATGAAATATGGGTTGTCTTCTATAAATCCTGCTGTCTGCTGGTTAGTGTGTGTGTGTCTGTGTCTGTGTGTGTGTGTGTGTGTGTGTGTGTATGTTTGTTTGTTTTCTTGTGTGTGTGTGTGTTTATTGATGGGGGTAAAAGAAAAAGGGTAAAATGTGGCCTGTGTACTCTGTGTGGTGCCCGATGATTTCTGCAGGGAAACAATTTCGGAGAGTGAATCCTGTAATTTCTGCCAGCAGTCTGTGTGTGCATGTTTTGTGTATGTCTGTGTATGCGAGTGTGTGTAATGTTTTGTGTGTGTGTGTGTGTGTTCACATGTGCTATTGGGAGCTGTGGAAGCAAAGGGTTTTGATATGCATGCTGTGTATTTGTGCACTCGTACGCCAGCGTGCATGGGCGTTAATGTGTGTCTTGTATCTATGGCATTGGATATGACAATACTACGTGTGGGGCTCGGTGAGTGGATGCCAAAATTGGAAGGAGGGGGTTGGTGGGGGATGTAGTCGGGGGGGGGGGGGGGGGGGCGAGGGGGGGGGTTGTCGAGCTTCAGTCCCATTAAGGCAGTCGGCCTCCGCTACCAAGCGAATTGCTAATATTGCTTGTTTAGCATTTTCTGAGGGCAATAAGCCCATTGATTTTTGGCTCTGCTCTCTGTTTTATTTACACAGTAGGGCTCTGGTGCCCTCGTTAAAGAGAAATTGACTGGTAGATGGAGGAGAGGCGGAGAGGGCTGAGGAGGGATAGGGAGGGAGGAGGGGGCAGAGCATGGGACCGAGCCGGGAGAGGACAGCTAATCAATTGCAAATTAGCGAGGCTGAGAGAGAAATAAAGCAAGTGAAGGATGGGGTGGAAAAAAAGGGAAGGAGGAGGGAGGAGAAAGTGGTGAAAGAAGGAAGTAATAGGACGTTTTAATACTGGAGACTGGCAGTGTTTTCAACAAGGTCTGACAACTCATTTTACTGCGTTGGATAGCGAGCCATTTGTTTCATTTCATGGATTTTGGTCACGTATTTTTTTATCCGGTATTTTAATATTTAGGGTTCCTTTGAGAAAATGCATTTAGAACAAGATAGACGCCCATTGTAAGCTTTTGATTACAATACGATTTCAAATAGCAGCCTTGTGATATTTTTGCAGTTGGTTTGGATGGTTTACAAATAAAATCAAAGGTAGAGTCAGCGATTCTGGAGAATGCTTGTTGTCAAAATCACTTTTTGTCAAATTCAGTGAACAACTCCTCAAGATCTGCCACCTGTGTGCACTGAAAATCCATTTATAAATACACAGCCTAGGTTCCGTAAACTGACATGTTGCTAGATACGGTGGGCCTCCTTTGTTTAAATCCCAGTTTACAGAGCCTGTTTGTAGGCCTGTCTGTATGGCACCCTTTCTTTTTCCTCTCTGTCCCTCCCTACCTAGCTAGCGTTGGCTTTCACATATACTCTCTCTCATTCTCTCTCTGCCTGTCTGTCTCACACTCACACACACAGTCACAAGGGAGTACAGCCTTTATACGGTGGGGTCCATTAGGTGTATTAGCTGGTGGTGAAAAGTGGTGCTGATGTGGTGCTTACAAAGCTACACAGGGGAGATGGACATTTGATCTTCTATCTGACCAAATCTGACTCCAGGGCTCCTGCCTGATCTCATTTCTTTGTTGTTAGTAGTTAAAGTGGGAGTATTTGAGCTGCTTTTTCTCATTCTTTCGGGCAACATCTACGACTATAAGTGGTTATTTGCTGGGGTGTTTTTGTGCTTCGCTTGCTCACCTTCCTGCTTTTACAAAGAGAGTACTGTAATCCAAATAGTAGTTGCTATCAGTTAAATAATGACAGCATATTCAGTAGGGTAGAGGTAGAGGTATACTCAGTCATTGTAATCCAGATTTTTTTTCCCTCAAAATCAACCAATATATACTCACCATCCGCTATTGTTTATACACAGCCGAGGCTCCGTAAATGGCTATATAAATCGATGCTCAGGCACAGTCCACGTGTTGATCGCCAATGTGATGGTGTCAGTGTCAAATATTGCCGTGGTTAGTATAAAAATAAACAAGCGTTCTCTGAACACACAGCATACTCCACCCTTGATAGTCGACGGCTCAGGCAGATCACGCCCTTCATTGCATGTTGTTAATCTGATTACATGGGGGCAAACTGAAAAATGAGTTTTGATGTTGGACATCTTGTGCTCACAGAAAGGGGAACATTTCTCCAGCCACTCACATTGAGGGTCAAAGATAGATTCGATCGCCTCTTAAGGTTAGTGGGCTTTATGTGACCAGAGAGAGTCCTCTAATCTCACCATAAGCTCCATGGATCGACCTGCTTTGAGTCCTAACCTTAGAGGATTCTCTGGTCAGTCCTTTTCTATTATTTATTCACTGTCAAGATGGTGACAGGTCCAGGTCCAAAGTCCAGGCCTGCCCGATGTAGAAAACAAAATTCTCCAGTTTTGCACAAAACCACAGGACACGTTTTTGCGAAACAAAGGAGCGCTGCTTTTTCGATTTGGTCTCAGCAGTGTGAACAGACGTGTTGGCCAAACAGACTGACTTCCCCTGCACCCTGGCGCACAGTCGGCCATTGATGTAAAATGTCACCTGAAATTGGTTGCGTTGACTCGTGGAAATGCATCTCCCATTTCCTTTTCTGCTCCAGTGCCTTTGTTTCCATTTTCCGTGCCAACATCTCAGGGTCATCTCTTCAAAATGAATCGATTGTTGTCTGATCTAGTAGCTTTAGAGTTCTCTACATTTGTACGCTACTGTCTGAGTTTGTTTCAAATTAAAACCAGTTGCAGTTTTAAAGTTCTATATTGGTGTTTTTGCCTGTTTTAGCCAATATATTATACAGAATACATGAGGGTTGCAATTAATGATTATTGTCTATTATTGATTAAGCTGTTGAATAGTTCTTTGATTTATCGATGAATCATTTGTTGCACACCATTTCAGAAGATAGAAGGGGAATAAAGGGTTAGGGTTCATTTTGGCATAGCTTTGCAGCCCTCTTACATCGAAGCAGGCAATATCAAAATCTCATAGAGTCGGATCTTCACTCCGCTAGCATTCTGAAATTAATTTACCATCTCCTCGAACATCCATCCATTCCATATACAACACCAGTGGAATAAGTTATTGCATCCATTCACTTCTTGGTGTAAGCCTTATGGAGGTTCACCAACTAATTTCCCGCTGTAAAATACTTAGTATGACCACTTTTGCCCTCAACATCCAACATTTGCATGCTCTTGAGCAAGGCTGTTAAAGCCCTCCACCAAGTAATACAGGGGAGTTTTTCAGAGGCTAATATGTACTGGGCAGCTCCCTGGTGTGTGTGAATCTCAAGCAGAACTGAGCTGAAAAAGGGCATGTGTGCAGAGCAAGTCGTCCCTGGCTAAAAGTTAAATATTAAAACGAAAATGTCAGTGTTTTAGGTTGTCTTTGGGACTGTGAGCAGCTGCAGCAATGTCTTAATCACAGATAAGGTGAACCGCAACCTTTGCCTCCGAGTTCCCCATCTGCTTGCCACTAAATGGCTCCCTAACTCTGCTGCCAGTTGCTGCTCAGACATAATATGTTCAAGCTCTACAAACTCCTGTCTTAACAGCTTGGTACAACACTCAGGACTATTCAATAAAAACACATCATCAGAAAGAATAAGAGTTCCCCACTGAATAAATCAATGTACTCAGTGGAACCGCTTGATTACTTTACCCCTCAAATGTGTGGTAATAACTGCATATGCCTGCAGAGTGCAGGGTGAATACAACCCAGCTTGAAGTCATGTTCCTGTTCATTTGTTTGCTTTCCTATTATGTGTGTTCTGTAAGCACATCTTGCCTTGAGAACAGGCTGCTTCTTCTATCAACACCTCTATTGTGCACCATCTACTCTTAGCTGGCAGAACCTTCACCTGCGCTGGCGCTGCCTCTTTGGCAGAAAGAAACATCTTCTGTCTGAGTACAGATAAGGTCAGACAATGTTCAACTTTAATTCCTGTACTGCTGGTCTGAACACTGAAGACCTCCAAAGTATTTGACATAATAATACATAATAAATATAAAAATATCTATGTGGAACTGTTTGTACTAAAAAATGCAGCGGCAGGTGCTTTTAACAATACATGTATTCGTTGCTGACATGGTCTTCAAAAAACTGATGTAAAATCAACTTGACTTCTTGAACTTGCAACTGAAATGTTCCTGGATTCTTGTATCACGCAGATCTCCAGTGTAGAGCTAACATGATAAATTGATTAATCGAATTGTTGAGGTAGACAGAAAAGAATAAAGGAATAAACCCATATGGCACACGCTCTAACCAATACGCCACCAGAGCACTCCTGAATCCTGAACAATCCATTCCGGCCTCTTTTTGTCTTATGTGACAATGGACTGAATATATTTGCGTTTCATATTGCTGGTTAGACAAAACAAGGCATTTGAAAATGACTTGTTTGGCTTTAAGAAATTATGGTTGTGAGAATTATTCATTTGTTTTTAGTGCTTCCTGAGATCTAATTTCTCTCTTGACATCCTACTCAGTGTGCGGTATATTGGGAAGGATGTCACACACTTCTCATGTAGAATCTTTGGCACGACCAAGGATGCTTTCTGTTGCTGTTGTATGAGTACTGCAGTCAACATATAAGCAACCCAAGTGTTGGATGGGAGCCCTTTCAATTGTCTCACCGTTACCAGTATCAAGTTGTGATATCCATGCCTGAGCAGAATCAGGGTCATTGGTCTGAGGGACATTTTCCTTCTTGTGTAAATCTTATGTGCTCTTACTATCTCAATACTTTTAGTGCCGAATGCAATTGCAATTGTTACTTCCCCCGTTATGGCCCTCCAACAAGGCATACTCGTTTTTCAAGCACTGATGTCTTGTTGAGAAATTGAAGTTTTATCGTCAATTGTTCACTTCCGACATTACGCTCCAAAGCTCAAACTAATGGGCATCAAATATTTGTGCAGCTTCGGAACAGATTCTTTCATACTTTTACATGTGTTCATAATCATGCAGGTGACAGCCGCCTCCAAATGATCTTGCTGTTTGGCTATGGATAAGGATTTAGCTATTTCTATGCTAACATCGCCAAATTGCATTTCTGTTAGCATCCTGTTTTTTTTTCAATTTTGCTGGTGGTATTTTAGTCTTTTAGTCAAATGGTTTCCATTTGCTTGATATTATGTAGTTGGTACAACCAAAGAAAAAAACTGCTGTATGTCTAAGTCACATATATATGTAAAATGGTGGGCACCCTGGGAGATCGGCAGTCCTTTCCTGTAGAAAATCGTTCTGTTATATAGTTGGACGTACTGTATTTCCTCTACCAAATAAAGAAGGTGGTGTGTCATTTAGTGTTTGTTTTTGTGCGAGTCTGTCTCTTTTGTCTGTGTTTGTGTTTGGAGTCTAGTTGCACTACTAGCACTCCCTTTGGGACAGTGGATCAGGCAATTTCCTGTTAAAAAAGAATCCTACCCGATGTGGGGGGAAAGGGAGAGGGAGAGAGAGAGAAGAGAGAGAGAGAGAGAGAGCAGTATAATCTTTAAAAGCCAACCCTTGGGTTCAGTAAAAACATCTGATGAATACAGAGAAGGCAGTGTGTACCTGCTTGTGTATGTGTGTGCACATGGTTGTGTTTGTGTGCACCATCCTGTCACGGTGTTGCTTGTGGTTCTGTCTGAAGGGTTTTTATCAGTGTGTGTGTGTCTGTAGGTTTGCTCTCATGGCCTCTGGGGGCTTCTGTTGCCACTGATACCA
The DNA here is from genome assembly GCF_949987685.1 of Ammodytes marinus. Classification (NCBI taxonomy): domain Eukaryota; kingdom Metazoa; phylum Chordata; class Actinopteri; order Uranoscopiformes; family Ammodytidae; genus Ammodytes; species Ammodytes marinus. Next base: position 25,870,005 of record NC_137231.1, read on the forward strand.
GAGCAAAGTTCACCTCTGTCCAGGTTAGGTACACATATAGTAGTGAAGTCCTTGACAAGGTCAAATATGTAGTTTCTGCTTCATTTGTGCTGGAATTGGTAGAATGATCTCAGTCTATAATGTCTCTTTTAGTAGTCGGCTCTTAATAGAGTTGATTAAATCGACCAATATCTCATATAATATGGCTTATGTCCTCCAAATATCCTCCAACTGTCTGATCAAGTGGACTTCTCTCTCTCTCTCTCTGTATTCATCCAAATTCTCAAGAGAGCCAAATATTGGGTTTATATTCACAAATCATCCATTAGGCTGATGTTGATTGATGTTGATTGAGAGTGCAGAGGTAGAATAACCTTCCTGAGGTACTGAAGGATAATTGATATAGCCCAATACGGAATTTCTAAGCATATAACTGATATCATTATTTGTAAGTTCAAAGAATCATATAACAATATATATTGGCAGAGAGCCATTTTTGGAAAAACATAAAAACATTACATTAAAAAAGGATTTAGGCATCTTACATTTGAAATATAAACTTGTTGGTGCTCTTTGGTGTACAAAGTATATCATGGTAACACTCAAGTTACTTAAAACCTGAAACTGGTATACCTGCAATAAGCTGATTTAAGCCAATATATTGACCAAATGTAACTCTGGTTTTACATCAACAGGTGGGGTAGTAATTGGCAGTTGTGATTAAGAAGTTGAACTGCCGTGACATTAGCGCTAAATCTCGCTGACACAAAATGTCTCTGAAACTGTTTAAAAAAGTCAAACATCTTTGTCATTACAGCTGCTATACATCCAATCCATGTGCAAAATATTAGGATTTTGATTGCATTGAAATATGTACAATATATCAATGCTGTAATCAATGTGACAACATTATACATTAAAGTCGGGTTACTGATATTCTTAGGGTGCTTGAATACAGCTTTATGTGGGTAATGGAGGCGCCAGTCCCTGACAATATTTAAGAACAGGTGAAATAAATCATCAATACTCAGGACAGATTTATTTTATTTTTATAAATTTTTGACGTCAATATTATTTAATTGCTAACAGTTGACATCTCTTAAAAAGCCTGGGAATTTGTATTGGAGTCAATTGATTTGGCATCTGTGTGGATGTATAATTCGTTGTATAGTGTATTCATTGATCAATAGAAAAGTAGTTCAAGGCCAATACGTTAATGCTTTACATTGAGAATGTTGTCAACATATTTAATCAGTACCTTTAATTTTAAAATGTTATACAGGTCGTAAAGCTTCACCTTTTTTGTTGTGAATAATAAAAAGTGTGAATAGTTCATGATAATTATGAGCCTAATTACATATAACATATCTATTATATTCTTCCTCTTTATTGAGACCTTTTGGCAGATACAATCTGCTTTACAATAATTAATCAAGGCTAAAGTTTCATGGACGGGCTCTCTGAGTGCTAAGTGCTCATTAATGCGGTGCCTGTTCACTGCACCATTGTAAATCACGCAGTGTGGGTGTTACTTTTTTCTTGCTTTTTCCTCCAGATACAGTTTTAGATTCTAGTGCTTTTGCTCTTTTCATGTTAATTGCTGCTCTTGCTCTCCTCGCAGTCATTTTAAGGGGCCTTGTGGAGTTCTATGTAACAAGTTATGTGTTTAGTGTTTAGTTATTCAGTGTTCTCACCAATTGGCATTGTACGTAGCCTTGCGATCTAATCAACGTTTAGTTTAACTACATGAAAAATGTCTTACTTCCTGAGAGGCAAAGGAAAACCCACCGTGTACAGTGTTTCTAAGAGCAAATGTAAAAGCTTTCAACAAATACAGTAAATATACATCACATTTATGTGAAAACAATACTGACTATTGCTTAAACGTTTAATTGATTTGATAAGAATATTTGTAGGTTGTGCGAATTGAATGGCGTAATTTAGTCTGTTGGTGAATTTGAAGATGATTGTGCTTTTTGTGCCCACCTTTCTGTCTTGCAGGCGGAGATCGTCAAACGGCTAAACGCGATCTGTGCCCAAGTCATCCCCTTCCTCTCTCAAGAGGTAAGACTTAAAAAAGGCAGTTGTCACTTTGAGTTAAGACGGAGGAGGGAGAGAAAGAGAGAAAGTGAGACAGGGAAAAAGAGAGAGAGAAAGAGGGAGGAAGAAAAACAGATTGGACCCGGAGGAGGAGAAGTGTGTGATGGATTGTCAGAAAAAGAGGCAAAACAGAGAGATATGGTAACATACTGCCGTGACACGCACACTCACACACACTCTCTCACACACACACACACACACACACACACACACACACACACACACACACACACACACACACACACACACACACACACACACACACACACACACACACACACACACACACACACACAGACAGATTATCCTGGGATAATCCTCCTGCTCGGGATAGGCAGATATGCTCTAAACTTATTAAATGTCTCCCACAAACACATGCAGGAGCCAGAGGCTAAGTGTGTGTGTGTTTATGTGTGTGTTTGAGTGTACTGTATGTTTGTATGGTTGTCCACCTGCATGCAAACGGCATGCGCACTGTAAATGTGTGGACATACAGTAGTGGGTGTGAGAAGAGTGCTTTATACGGTGTGGAATATTTCGGTGTGTGTGCGTTTGGCTGATAAATCATTCCTCTGGAGGAGTTGAAAGTGTGTGTGTGTGTGTGTGTGTGTGTGTGTGTGTGTGTGTGTGTGTGTGTGTGTGTGTGTGTGTGTGTGTGTGTGTGTGTGTGTGTGTGTGTGTGTGTGTTGAGGGGTGGGAACAGCGGGAAGGGGTGAGCGTGGACTCAGAAAGCTCTCCTCCAGATTAGCCATGGATTAGGAGGGTTTAGGGTGGATTAGGAATAATGGCATTAGACTGTGGTGCTGCCTCACAGCCCTGGGGCCCACAGAGAGGGAGGCAGGGAGAGGAACCAGCTTTCACTGCTTTGTTTTGAAGCACAGCCTCGCTTACTGGATGCACATGAGTTGTCATGTTCACATACATATTATTATTGAGCAGAAAATCACATCGGCCGTGCATACGGGTGTGTGAGCTCTTTGTATTATTTCAATGTTTACAGAATTGTTCTCTCGCAATTTGGAGATTTCTTAGACAGCAGCATTAATGATTTTTCTATATTGAAAAAGTGATTTCATTATTTTGGTCATCATTTATTTAAATTTGACCAATACTAACCAATTATTGAAAGGATCGAACAGATATCTTAGTTTGTGTGAATTTCTGAATGTTTTTGTAATGATTGCAGGAATCTCTTGATATTTACTGTCTTGTTTTTCTCTTGCAAATAGTGTAAATGTGTGACAGTCTGTACTTTACAAGTTACGCTTTCATTTAGTGATGTTTTGACAATATGATCATACTTGATATCTGCGTATGAGTTGTAGTAAATTGTGCTTATATCTCTCAGCTATATGCAGACTCTTATAGACACTATTTTTCAGATAAAATGTTACAGTATAACAACAAGTACACTCTTATGACATAGTGTGATTTAATGACAAAGCATCACATTTGGACGAAATGACAAAGTCATTTGTTGCTTATTAATTTAATGGTGTCATACGTATGTCTGTTATTAATCAGTATTATTGATACTTATGCCAGTAGCCAACGTCAGACCGATGGATCTTTTCGTGTGTGCGAGTCACGTTGAGGCAGGTTAGTCTCAGTCTGCAGAGGTGCAGCTGAACTCCATGGTCAGGTTCATTTCCACACCGGATAAGCTCTTTCATCTCTGGGCTACTTTGATGTTTTTTTTATGCCTCTCCTGGATGAATCTCTCTCACCGTCTTTCTCACTTTGTACCCTTCGGATGACTTTGCCCTGTCTCTCTTGGTATCTGCTGTCTCTTTCTCTCTACAAATATGTCCGTTGCAGTTTTAGCTGCTATACGTTTTTGAGATGTGTGGGGCAGAAAAGCAGACAAACAAGAATTGATCAGAATTCATGATTAGAGCTGTTGCGCCATGAATGTGTTAATTGAAGAAAAGGATTGATGGAAAATATTTTCCTACCCAAAAATGTGAAACATCTTCTTGTGCACATAGTACATTAATATGCTTACAGTTATGTGCAACGTGGGCACGAAGGATTTCTTTCATACTCGGCCTTCCCGTAAGACATTTTATTTTTTGAATTTAGAATGTTTGGCCACTTGTACTACACTTTGTACAGAGGTGGTTAATATTAACTAGTTATTTACTCCATTACAATTACTTGAGTAACTTTTTGAATAAATTGTACTTGTAAGAGTAGTTGTTATTCAGCATACTTAAGGTCTCAGACACATTAGCGTTGAACTGTCCCCCTAGACCGCACCGCTCTGCATCCCAGAGAAGGAATTAATTGGCCTGTGCAAGTTACACTTCACCGACTAGCACACTCTAATGAGCTGCTCAGTTTTTCTGTTGGGTGAGATTTAATGAATCAAATCGTAAAGAGGGCGCTTGTTTGGTAAATAAAGCGCGAAAAGGGATGACGCCTTAGATGTTTGTGAGTTTGTTTTTCTTCTGATGGCATTTAAAGTGGATCTGATCAGAGTCATGGATTTCTAATAAGATGGTGGATGCTTTTGTGTAGGAGACCCCTGTTTTGTGTAGGAACCCCTGTTTAGATTTTTCAGTGAAAAAAAATCCTGTACAGATGTCAGGTGGTAGCTGATTCACAGATGTGCAAGGGAATCTTTTCTAATACACAGTGAGATATATGTTAAATTCAGACATCTCACTTTTTGTTTCCAATCTGTCTCCCTCTCTCCCTCTCCCTCTCCCTCTCTCCGTCTCCCTCTCCCTCTCCCTCTCCCTCTCTCCGTCTCCCTCTCCCTCTCCCTCTCCCTCTCCCTCTCCCTCTCCCTCTCCCTCTCCCTCTCCCTCTCCCTCTCCCTCTCCCTCTCCCTCTCCTTCTCCTTCTCCTTCTCTCTCTCTCTCCCTCTCTCTCTCGCTCAGCATCAGCAGCAGGTGGTGCAGGCGGTGGAGCGGGCCAAGCAGGTCACCATGGCTGAACTCAACGCCATCATAGGAGTGGGTGTTTTGCACACACACAGTAATGTAATGGAAGATGATGCATTAAAACAGATCTTGAGGAGAATGATGTTGTAAAGAAAGAGCAATAGATGATTTTCATCTGTTCATTGATTGACATTGACATGAAGTTAGGAGTTGGCAGTTTTTTTTCTCCCCAGTTTTAATCAAGTTGTGCTTTCCTATGACACACCTGTCGCAAATTCAGGCTTTTACAATTTAGACATACCCATTAGAACCAGAGTACAAACTTGTAGCATTGCAGTAAATATCATCTTGTGTGTGGTTCAGCAGCAGCAGCTCCAGGCTCAGCACCTCTCCCACGGCCACGCCATCCCCATCCCGCTCACACCTCACCCAGCAGGCCTCCAGCCCCCCCTGCCCCCTGGGGCCGGTACTGCCAGTCTGCTGGCCCTGTCCTCTGCACTGAGCCACCAGCTGCCACTCAAAGATGACAGGAAACACCAAGACAACAACAGTGAACACCCGAGAGGTAAGGATCGCTATGTGTCTGTGTGTGTGTGTGTGTGTGTGTTCAGTTAGTGTATAATGTGTGTCTGCGTCTGCGTCTGCGTCTGTGTCTGTGTGTTTGTGTGTGTGTGTCTGTGCGTGTGTGTGTGTGTGTTCGAGTGATGAGTAAAGGGTATACCAACCAATACAAATTGCACAAACGTGTCCTGTCATTCATTGGCAAATGCTAAATCTTTTTATTAGACATAAACACAGAATTTGCCTTTATCATTTGTTTAGCTAATGATCCCAAATTAATTTTACTGGTCCTGAATAGTTTGTCAAAGTTGTGACTTATACAACCACTTGCACTTGCCTATGCTTAATTGTCATCACTCTGAATGAACACAGTTAAAACAATAAGGATAATAAGGAGCCATACACAAGCACCATGATGCCTCACGTCTTTTCTACATGCAGAACGCCTCTTAGTCTTCTTACTCTGAGCTCAAGCATTTAATTACAGTACATGGAGAATGTGTGTGTGTGTGTGTGTGTGTGTGTGCGTGCGTGTATGCGTGCAATAGAAACAGCGAGAGCAAGCTCTTAATTACTCTGTTGCAGCGTGACTGTGAGTGTTTACAGTGCAATAGAGCAGTTAACCTTTCTCTGTAGCTGCAGTGAGGCTTACTGTAAAGCTTCTAACTCAGGTAATACTTACCCCCCCCCCCCCCGCGCGCGCCATTAGGAGCACAATCAATAACAATCCAATTCCATCTTTAGGTCAGTTCCTGTGAATGGGTGTGTCTGGAGGCAATAACGAGTTTCTTTACTCGTCTTTTTAGTTCTTCTAAATGCATTATCTTGTGACTCTGTTGTCAAATGCAATGCCACTCTGAACCCCCTGAGGTGCTTAGCTGCCTAATGTGTGTGTGTGTGTGTGTGTGTGTGTGTGTGTGTGTGTGTGTGTGTGTGTGTGTGTGTGTGTGTGTGTGTGTGTGTGTGTGTGTGTGTGTGTGTGTGTGTGTGTATGTGTGTACATACCGTACATACTAAAATACTTCTACTGGAAAAGTGCAGCTTCTCTCTCTGCTAACAATAGAGTATTGTCAATACAACCTGATGTCATCCTGAAACCTTTTACATGTTTGAAGCTTTGAGCCACATAGCTCAGAAATATCTTCAATCTTCCTAAATGTTTGTTGTTGCATTGGCAGCTGCTGCAGCGCTCCATGACATGGTGTGCGTAGGGTGAATTACTTTTGATGACCGGTCACTGTTTCACTTACCCGGCTCTAGGCTTGCTGGAGAAGTAAACTCAGTTAATTTACTTTTAGTCTTATATGGCATTAATGTTTGTTCAGGTAATGTCATCACCAAGCAGGAGAATTATTAACAATGGTAATCCATCATTAGCCCACTTATCCCCTCTCTCTCTCTTTCTGTGTTTGTGTGTGTGTGTTTGTAAGTGTGTGTGTGTGTGTGCCTCTTCCATTACCTGTTTGCGTTTATCGTGCTTGTTGCATTAAATGCTTTAATCAGTAATTTTTCTTCTGTCTCTTGCCCTCCGCCTCCTCAGACAGAGACTCGGTCAAGGTAAGCCCTCCCCTTGGTTTTCTCACTCATGTGAATCATGTGTGTGTTGTATAGTCTGATGTTCTTTCACTCGATAACACGTTTAAATAATACATATAAAAAATTCTAAAAGATCTAAAAGGTTGATAGCTATTTGAAAATAAGTATTTGTAGCTCATAACTTTTATATTATTTTATAATGATCAGAACATTTTCTGCCACAGTCCTTCTATCAGGAGATTACCACTTAGTATCCTCAGATCCGCCCAGCGTTTATGTATAACACATTCACTTTGAGAGAAAATCAAGTCATTTAAAAATGTTCTGATTTGTGGAATTGGAGAAATAGAGGAAGAATGAAGAAGTGGGTGAAAGCGAAATCCCAAGATGAGCAAAAGAAAAAACTTGCACATCTGACTATAGTGTAGGATGGAGGGAGCGAAAAAAAAGGGAGCGCAACATAGCAACGTTACATCCAGCACTTGTAGTAATTAGTCCCTTAAGCTGAGCTTTTTTTCCCAAGGCAAACATTTGGTTTGTTGAATACTCAATGAGAAGATTAGCATTTCTTCATTCCGGCAGCCTGAGCATGCACACACCAGACACACACAAATGAAAACACACACACAGACATGCGTGAGTTTGACGTGTCGTGTTTTTTCTCTGGTATTGCGGAGTAGGCAGAGACGGGAGGAATGTTTAATATATCTCCGGCCTCCCATGTAGTATAACCCCCTCCTACTCACACACACACACACACACACACTGGGAGCTGTAGACACCATGATGGGAGCGATTAGCAGTGTGCATCTGTGTGTTGCATGCGTGCCCGTGTGTGTGTGTGTGTGTGTCTGTGTGAGGTCGTCAGAAATCAGTGGTAAAGATAGAGAGACCAGAATGATGTATGCCTTTCATTAGCGCCCTGTGGGAACACACACACACACACACACACACACACACACACACACACACACACACACACACACACACACACACACGTGCATGGCCAACAGTCACTTTGTGAAACCAATAAGCCCCTTGTCAGTGGTCTACAGTTGCCTTGGCAACAGTCCACAGGTTACAGTGTGTGTGAGTTGCTTGAACATCTGTGCCTTAACGTCACACTGATAAAGGCACGTGGGTGTAGACGTTCCTGTGTGTCCGCACACCTATTGTTGCCAATACAGGCAGTCAATTATGGAGTCATGGTGTGTTCAAGGACTGCACCTCCTCCGCCTGTCAGAGCATCCACCAAATGCTCATTGGTTGCATCGTCAATGCCATTGATTTTTTCCCTTTCTCACTCAGCTATGTGCTGAAACTAGATATATGGATTTGAAGTAGAAGCAATTAAGAGTTAAATAGTTTTTTTTCACATTTCTCTTTCTCTATACCATTTCACTGGTAAATTAGATTTTCAGCTGCAGTTAGTCTTTTTGTTAATGCTGGCATGGTCTCTCTCTCTCTCTCTCTCTCTCTCTCTCTCTTTTTTTTTTTTTTTTTTACAAAGTCTGTATACAGCGTACAGTTTGGCCCTCCATGCTGTGCTGGCTGCAGAATAAGAAACAACATGAATGTAACGGAAGAATCTGATGTGATGGACCAGATTAACTGACTTGAGCCCAGAGTTCTATTTTCTGGCATGAACAGAGCCATCATATTTCTGGGTTAGCCAGTGAATTAATCGGAGAAACAAAGGGAATATTATTTTTGGATGGTAGAAATTATCCTCATCAATTTTCTAACTCCTTGCAACACGAAGCAAACTGGAGCTGTCTTGTATAAGGAAAGAAAAAATAAATCAGTGAAGGATGAAGAGAATAAAGAAGAAAAAACAAAGTAAATACGTAGAGACTTAATATATAGTCATGGCATCCTTAGGACTCAGTTTGGATAAATGAAGACAATTTCCAACAACAAGTTGAACAGAGGCTGTTGCAGACCTTTTCAATCATACATTTATATCATATTATATGATTATAGTGGTAACACTTTACAATAAGGGTACATTAATTAACTGTTGGTTAATGCTCAATTAAGTGTGACCAGCCCAATAAGACACTTAACTAACTGTAAATAACTGAGCATTCACACTTACCTAATGCTTAATAGGCATTAACTAGATATTAACTAACCCCTAATAGCATTAACTTAGCATAAATTAACATTTCATTAATGTACCCTTATTGTAAAGTCTTACCATTATAATATACAAAGACATCCACCTTGACGATTTATGGGCTTGAGCAATGAACAACATATGAAGATGAGAGGCTTGTTCCCATGGTGCCTTGTTACTAGAGAAACACCAAAGAGTAGGACAGCAAAGCTGAAATTAAGCAAAAAAGCTTCTAAAGAGGTTACAGGTGTCATCACCAGGACTTGCCGAATCAATTTGAAATGGAAATGGTAAATGGACTTGACTTATATAGCGCTTTCTAGCCGATTTTCTCAGCCCTAAAGCGCTTTACATATCTTACCACATTCACCCATTCATACACACACTCATACACCGATGGTAGAAGCTGCCATGCAAGGCGCTCTCTGAACCATTGGGAGCAATTTGGGGTTCAGTGAATTGCTCAGGGACACTTTGACATGTGGCGGGGAGACGGGGGATCGAACCTCCGACCCTGCACTCCAGAGGCGAACTCCCTACCCACTTCACCACTGCCGCCCAGGCAAATGTTATTAGGATGTGCTGGTAAATGAATAAGTTCCCAACGACACCACACAGGCAATGCTTGCACTGCCGGCGGAGCCTTCCATTTGTCTCGGCAGCAAAATTAATTTGCCTTAATGTTTTTTGAAAGAGCTAATTTGCAGGCTAATTAATCTAATCAGTCTGAAGAGAGAGAGAAAGAGAGGGAGAAAGAGAGAGAGAGAGTGGCTCAACATGCTCTGTCTCTCTCAAGAAAAGAAACACACCTGTACACACACAGGCATCTCAGCATTGTTTGCAGGGTACTTAAATGTAAACAGGTACAAGTGCTGCCAGACCACACACACACACACACACACACACACACACGCACGCACGCGCACACACACACACACACACACACACACACACACACACACACACACACACACACATACACACACACACACACACACACACACACACACACACACACACACACACACACACACACACACACCCACCCACAGACCGTCATCAACACTTGCAGCACGGCAAAGGGCAGTGGAAAGGTTACAAGCGTGAGTTAGTGGAAAGGTCGAGTTAAAGGTCCCGCTTGATTTTTTTTCTTCTCTCTGTCCATCGTATGCCGGGTGAGGAGCGCCTCCCAATGAGAGAGACATGGGGAGGGAGAGAGAGAGAGAGAGCGAGAGAGAGAGAGAGAGAGAGATCAGCAGGGACAGGCGGAGAAGAGTGGGAAATGTTTAGTTGACCTTATTTTGATCTTTGCTCCTCAAAGAGGATGAATCCTTCAGTATTTAAAGCATGCCGTATTTGATTAAGGAAAGGGAGACCTCAGTGGACCAACCCTCCCTTTCGCCCATGCGGTTTCAAAATAATGCCGACGAGTTCAAGCCTTTTTTGGTGTAGTCGAGCTGTCAAGGATGCAACGCTGCTTTGGTTTTGTCTGATACAGTAGAAATGAAAATGGTTTTGACAGGCCGAGGAGTTTTTACAGCGATGTGTAATTCCCAGCACATCCCTCTAGAGGAGAGTGGATCACAGTCATTCTGTGTTTCCACTTTTTGTTGCATTGCTGTCTATCTGGCTGCTCGCTTTGTTGCCAGCTTTGTCCTAATATAGTTCAGAGTAGAAGTCTTGACACAATCGAAAGATTTTGTAGCAATTAAGTTAAAGCTTATTTTTGCGTTCCACCCTGTCCTTGGTATCAGACATCAGTCATCTACAGATCATGGTCTCTATGAAGGAAAGGAAACCCCTATCTCCCTCAGCTCAGCCTCTGTTGTACGCTGGGTAGTAAGTTTGGAGCCACTTTAGGGACCCACTCAGTGGCCTAAGAGTCCATATGCCCAAATTCCTTTGATTGGATTGGCAGTACTGAACACAAGCACAGTTTTGTTATTAAAGGCTTGATTCCTCTAATTAACAACACATTTTCTCTTTTTAGTAGTATGTAGTAAAGCAGGTGGTTTTTGTTTTAGGTTTTTCAGAGATACTGTTTCTGCCTTCAGCCAATAGCAAGGGTTTTCGTTTCTGGACTTTGCTGCTTGCTTAAATTGAAAAGATTCAACAGCAAAGTGTCTGTGTCCTCTTAGTAATTCAAAGAAAGAACACACTGTCAGCTGTTTTCAAGTGGGCGGTTTCTTTGGTAGAAAGTAGTTCCAAGGTAAATCGTTAGAATAACTGCTTCACAACTGAAAACATCAAAATAAAGATGGTTACAATATTCAGTATATAAATGTACATGCTGCTTGACAGTATATGATAGTGCTGTACTGTAAAGGCCAGGGACAATCTTTCGACTTATCCATGGCCAGGATGTAGCTTTAAGAATCAAGAGGAATCATTTTTTTCTTCACTTTTTGAAGTAAACGTGGTTCTTGTTTCTTTCAGAGCTCATCTGTATCTCCCTCGGCCAGTTTTCGGACAGGAGAAAAGCACCGGAGTTCAAGCGATTACTCATCAGACAGCAAAAAACAGAAGACAGAGGATAAGGAGTTGGCCTCTACCCGCTACGTGAGTGAGCATGCATTACCTTTTCTGACTTAATGAGGATATTTCTTTCATTTAAATATTTTAACTATGAAAATGGAAAGGATCATTAGACATTATTTTTCTTTCTGGGGAAAAATAATAATAGCCTACTTTCTGGCAGATAGGCATTGTGTGAAGTTGGTTATTCGAAACACAGTGAGAGAGGGAGACCTGACATGGCAAAGGTCGTAGCTCGGATTTATACTCAGTATGTAGCAGTTTATGGCTTAAACCTCGAACAAACGAGCCATCTGGATGCTACACAATGGGACTGTTTTGATCACCTTATCTGATAATTAAAAAATGTAAAAGAAAATTAAAATACAAAAGGAATTAAGTCAGATGAATGATTAAAAATCAGTCTGTATGACCTTCGCTCTGAGCATTAATTAAAGTCTTGATTTTATGATGACCCTTTTTTCTTTAATCTTATTTTCTATCAAATAAATTGGTTACAACATTTTTTATCTGCATTTTAATGAGAGAGGGACTAAATGTTGATACAACAGACTTTTCCAACCCCTGAAGTCCATTCATTTTATCCAAAATAAAACAAAATGCTGAGCACATGAAACGCACATGCAGTTTTCAGTATGCATGCACTAGTTTATACTTCTCAAGTTTGTGTAAATCTTAGCCCATACATTCTTTTTCAATTCTTTGTTGTTTACCATGTAGTGAAGTGTGTGTCTCCCATGTGTTCATTCCAGGAAAGTGATGGGGAGAAGAGCGATGACAACTTGGTGGTGGATGTCTCTAATGAGGTACAACACAGTTTCTCAACAATGGCGTCTTTTTGCTTTTCCTAATCAGTGAAAACCAACCCACTCTTTCTGTGCTCCCCCACCACAGGACCCAGTGTCTCCTAGAGGAGGAAGTCCCGCCCACTCGCCTCGGGAGAACGGATTGGACAAGCGTCGGCTGTTGAAGAAAGACGCTCCTCTGAGTCCTTCCTCTGTGGCCTCCTCCAGCAGCACACCTTCATCCAAATCCAAAGAGATTAATTCGGTGAGTCATTTGGGTAATTATAGTCTTCTGATATTCTCTTTCATCGGTTTCTCTGGGTAGTTTTTCCTATTTTTAGGCATTCATGAAAATGAAACCATTGTAAAGTAAGGTATAGAGTAGAAAAGTAGTAGAAGAGTAAAGGTTTGGTGTTTAAGAAGGTCAAAGATGCTTCACTGTACAGAAAGTGAGTAAGAACGCTGTACATTTTACACAAAATCAATTGTATGCGTCACAGAGTCGTTCAAAGCATGAATTTTCCCTGGAAACTAGCTCTAAATCCCTTGTGCAAAGAGAGATCTGCTCCCTCTGTAGTTAATGCTCAGACTATTGTTGTAATCCTCTTTCGATTGAGATTGCTTAGTGTTTTTTTGTGTGTGTTGTAGAATGAAAAGTCGACGACGCCTGTGTCAAAGTCCAGCACTCCCACGTCGCGCTCTGAAGCCCCCACACCCAGCAGCACCTCCACCCCGGGCCTGAGGACTGCACCTGCTAAACCACTAGGAATCGAAATGCTGGGTGAGAGTGGCAAATATCTTAAAATATGTCTATGCAAGCATTAGTGAGACAAGGGGTATGAATCAGTAAGAAGCTAGACTGAAGTTTTGAGGACTGTAAAACCATGTCACCAGTAATAAAGCATATGTGTAGCTGTATGAACTCCATCTCTACACTACCTTGGTGAAGGTTTGAGTCTCAAATTTAATGGGAATGTAATTTGTAATTTGTAAATTTAACCCTTAGGCGCAAATGTCCCAGCTTGTATCAGACTGACATGTGTTTTGTCTCCTAGCTCCTGGTCTCCGTACGCCGTTGGCAGTGCCTTGCTCGTACCCCAGTCCGTTTGGAATGGTCCCACACCCGGGTCTAAACGGAGAGCTGAGCGCAGCGGGAGCAGCCTACACCGGCCTGCATAACATTTCTCCACAGATGAGCGCCGTGGCTGCTGCTGCAGTGGCAGCTTATGGACGCACACAAGTGGTACCTCAAACATGCACAAACATACACCTTGTATACATATACATATACACTTTTTCAGTGTATTCTTCACAATCGAAATATTGTCATTTAAATGCTCTTGACAGAATGACATTTTCGAACAGAAGTAACAGGAATGTAGACAATCATCATGATACCAGCTACCAACAGTTGTACTTCATTTGTGGTTGATTGTCCCTAAACTATCTTTTTCTTATTCTTCAGGTGGGATTTGATCCTCACCACCACATGCGTGTACCTGGCCTCCCACACAACCTGTCGGGCATTCCTGGTGGAAAACCGTATGTTTATAACATTTATCTTTTATTTTGACACATTTGCATTAAACCATCCCCACACATCCACCTCTCGTCCCTTATCTCTTTCTTCTAGGGCCTATTCCTTTCACGTGAGCGCTGATGGACAAATGCAGCCTGTGCCTTTTCCTCCTGATTCTCTGATTGGCCCTGGCATTCCGCGCCACGCCCGGCAGATCAATACACTGAGCCACGGGGAGGTGGTGTGTGCCGTCACCATCAGTAACCCCACACGCCATGTTTACACTGGTGGCAAGGGCTGCGTCAAGGTGTGGGACATCAGTCACCCGGGCAACAAGACCCCTGTATCCCAGCTGGACTGCCTTGTGAGTGCTCTGACACTCACGAAATATGGCACACATACAAAATGGTTAAAGGAGGAATCAGCGATTCTTGAGAATGCTTGTTGTCAAAATCAGTAAATACTGAATCTCCTCATAATCCACTACGTGTCTATACTCTGTGTGTCCTGAAAACAAATCTGATGTTAATACACAGCCTAGGCTCTGTAAACTGGTATGTAAACAAAGGGCGCCCAAGCCGCCCATGTAAACTGGTATGTAAACAAAGGGCGCCCACCGTAGCTAGCAACATAAGCCTAGGCTGTGTATTCACCCTGGATTTTTTTCAGTGCATACACATTTTGAACAGGTAGCGGATTGTGAGGATATGTTCACTGATTCTGACAAAAAGTGATTTTGACAAATATCGTTCTCTATAATCACTGACTCCAGCTTTAAAATGCAGGACATGTTTTCAAATGTTTTATCACTTACAGCAACTAGTTTATGCATTGATTTGCTTTTTTTTCACGACTGTGCGTATGTCACATCAGAACAGAGATAACTACATCCGCTCATGCCGGCTACTTCCGGACGGTCGGACTCTCATAGTCGGAGGCGAGGCGAGTACTTTGTCTATCTGGGATTTGGCGACACCGACTCCACGGATCAAGGCTGAACTAACGTCATCAGCGCCTGCCTGTTACGCTCTGGCCATCAGCCCTGACTCCAAGGTCTGCTTCTCCTGCTGCTCCGATGGGAACATAGCCGTCTGGGATCTTCACAACCAGACTCTGGTTAGGTACGGAGCTGGGCAGGGCAGGGGATTTGAAGTTGTGCCAAACAATAAAAGCAAATGTTTTGATTTGATGTTACTTTTAATGTCTTACAAGCTTTTAAATCAGTCATTAGAACCCCAGAACCTCATTAAACTGAAAGTAGCTACAACAAGAACAACCAATAATCTAACCATGAGTTTAACAAGCGTCTCAGTCCAAAATGTCCCCCCAGGCGCTTTATTATCACACAGTATCACTGATTAGTTCCACAGACGCCGGCAGATGTGTCTTAAAGTGAGACAATGCAGATAAATAGGGTTAAAATGTTGATCTATCATCATGAAACTTTACCAGCTCATTGCTTACATTACAACAATTATGTTTGCATTAGAAAACTACTGTTTTAGCCTTCAGTGTCTCCCCTTAAGAGTGACTCTTCTCTCTATTACAGCACACAAATATTCGTATGTCTTTTTTGATTTGATGAACTTCCTTTTGCATATTGTTGTACTTGTCTGCAGACAGTTCCAGGGCCACACGGATGGAGCCAGCTGTATAGACATCTCTAACGATGGGACCAAGCTGTGGACCGGAGGCCTGGATAACACCGTGAGGTCCTGGGACCTGAGAGAGGGACGACAGCTGCAGCAACACGACTTCACCTCCCAGGTGCATAACACACTCCTTACACACAAACCCACCAGTTCTATCAGTGCTGTAACTATGCCCTACCACTGTTAAAAGGCAAAATATGCTGCTACTTTCTGAGCTCCCAACACTTCTACCAGCTTCTGTATGAGCTGTGAATGTTTTGTATTTGTGTAAATATCTTTATGGATGATAGTTTCTTTGGTCTCTCTAGCAGTTTGCAGAAGTAAGTGTGTTTGGTTTTGCTTTTTATCATTATTATCATTTGGTTGTTAAAGTAAAAGGCACAAATTGTTGGAAATTGTGCACCTCACGAATAGTCACAGCCATTTGCAGTTTGCCTGATTAAAACCTCCGGCTCTGCTTCATTGCAGTAATTTGGAAGCTCAGTTCAGAACATTTAACCCACCGTAAAGGCCAGACTGAGCTCCGCTTTCCTGCCATTTGCTCAAATACCTTTAAGAGACAATAATAATACCGCCAGTTAGAATGTAGTTCCTTTCAGGTGGAGAGAAAAGCAGCAATAATAGACCATTACTGCAATTTTTTCCTGAAAAGTGCCATTTCACAACCTCAGAGTGCACGGGAAGAGGCGTAGGGGGGTGTGTCAAAGAGAACTCTGAGAGGGAAGGGCAGACACGGCCAATTGTGTGTGCCTATGCCATTCGACGATTTCCCCCCAATACTAAAAAGACATCAGCAAATGTTACACCAGTGGTTGGGTTAAAAAAAATATATGTATACGTATACTGTATATATTTTATTTACCAGGTTTATTAAGCCATATTCCCTGTATGCCTTCTTCGCTTTTCATTTCCTGGAAAAAATATTGTTTGAGATTTGTTTCAAAAATGATAATTGACTAAATCATTCACCCACCTCATTTCATGACGTATAATTGCTTTCTCCAACTGCCTTGCTGGCAGCAGTGTTGCGTACTTACTGTAATACCGTTTCAGAAAATCAAACGACCATCTGTTTCGACAGATTAGATTGTCACAGAGGGAAATGTTTATGATGCTGTAGAAAATCATACGTAAACTTTAGCCAGCATCCGGATACAGTATACAATCAAAGTCAACCAATACAGACCAACACAGTATTGATGCACTGAAAAAGGAGATCTCTAATAATGGAAATTTATTGTATGTATAAACTGTTGGATTTTTTGACCACAGATCTTTTCACTGGGATACTGTCCAACGGGCGAGTGGCTGGCGGTGGGGATGGAGAACAATAATGTGGAGGTTCTGCATGTCACCAAGCCTGACAAGTACCAGCTTCACCTGCATGAAAGCTGTGTGCTCTCACTCAGATTTGCCCACTGTGGTAAGGATCAACCAAACTATTGAAACAATTCTGTCTTTTAACATGTTTTCTACAGGAATACAATGAATGTACTGTATGTACCAATTCAACTCCCTTTACTCTCTCTCTCTCTCTCTCTCTCTCTCTCTCTCTCTCTCTCTCTCTCTCTCTCTCTCTCTCTCTCTCTCTCTCTCTCTCTCTCTCTACATTATACTATTTTCATTTAAACAAATTTTTGAGTGGATTAGTTTCAATAGACAGTAAAAAGCACAAGTCATAAAATACAACAATGCTGTCAGTATTTGTTTTGAGAATTTATTTTAAAATTACGGGCACATACTTTGTCTGATGTGACTCTAATGTAGTTTGCCATCCTCTGCAGGGAAGTGGTTTGTGAGCACAGGAAAAGACAATCTGCTCAACGCTTGGAGGACCCCATATGGAGCCAGCATATTCCAGGTGAGTGGAGGAATGTACTCATACAAGCAAGAGCATAAACATGGATGACGGTAAAGCTGAGAGGCCAAATACAGCGCTGTCCATTAGACAGGATGCTGCATGTCCTATGGAAAAATATTTGTTCACTGACTGAAAGCCTTTGTGGGAAGTTGTGGACATAAAAAATAAGTTAAATGGTGGATAATGGGGGGGGGGGCTCAGAAGTGAAGGTGAGAGAATGCAGCAAAAACAGAAATCTTAAGGAGAAAATAAAATGTAGCCACACGCTCAGCTCTCAGTCCGGAATATTACAACGACAGCCCTCATGAGGGTCGAGAAAAGAAAAAGACAAGAGTTGCTGCACTTTTACTTTTCCAGATATAAAATAAATCAAATTATATTAATAATGAAACAAATCTTCTGTAACACACACACACACACACACACACACATACACACACACACACACACACACACACACACATGCACACAGACAAGCGCGTGCACACACACACACACACACGGTTTAGACAGTAATAACACACTATATCATAATGCAACTGTACTGTCAATAACATGTATCCAAATTAAGGTTTATTAAAACTATATAAAAAGGAATATTATATAATAATAATATTATTTATATTTTTACTTTGTTTTACACTTTCCCTCCTCTTTTATTCCCCTTACAGTCAAAGGAATCTTCGTCCGTGCTGAGCTGTGACATCTCCATAGATGATAAATACATTGTGACGGGTTCAGGAGATAAGAAAGCCACTGTCTACGAGGTCAACTACTAGACGCGGCTGTGGTGGTGTCATTAAACAACAGCCCTTTCCCGTCCAGGCTCACCCATCATGTACAATTTATAATGTGTATGAAATGGATTTTGAATGGAACTCACCAAACAGACAGAGTTTTTCTCGGACAGTGACAGTTTGACCTCATAGCTGGTCGTGGATCAAAAACGAACAAGCAGAACCAAGCACAGAGATTGTTTTTTTAGTTTTGTTTTGTTTTTTACTTTGTGTTTTTTTGTTATTGTGATGGATGAGTGAAAGTCCCTGTGCACAGTATCTGAAGAGGATGCTGTTGTTGCAGCATGCAGCCGGATAGCATTCCTTAACAATTTTTAGTCCACTGTTTTTTTTTGTACCAACACATTTGCACAGAAAAGCAGCTACAACAATGTGCGCTCACCTGAAAGCTTCAAAGGATTTCAAAGGGGCCTGATCATTCCCGACTGACACAGGGATGTCGTCTATGGGTAAACTCTGATTTGGCACAACATAAACATACTTATCTGAAAATACAGTGCTCCAGACGGTAACTATTGGGTTTATGTAAATATCATGGGATAAAAGTGACGGCAAGTGGCAACAGTTTCCCTTCAAAACCTAATAGGACTCCTGTTGTCATCTGTTTGCAGTCTGCCACTAACCTTATTTCACAATACTGCTACTACGCTCTGAGGGAACACATGGATTGCCATCATGCATGTTAACATGTGGTTGAAAGCAAGTATAACCCAGGCTTTACTCAATCACAATTTATTGTGGAAGTTTGCATAACATTGATTGTCTTATACGTTTTTACTTAGCTCAACAGCTTCTATTAATTACTTCTCTAAAGGCAGTATTGTTTTTGTTAGTTTTTTTGGTACATTTTTATTGTCTCATTGTTGCCTTTAGGCACTGTGTGCCCTCACTGCAGTATGACCTTTGCACTCGGTTCTGCCCCCTCAGTTCAGACTCTGCTTGATGCTCTCCGATTTGGTGTTTTGAGGTTAACCAGCCCTTCCATTCCTGCCTGGGTTTTTTTTTTGTTTCTATGTTTGACCATTTCTCTTGGATTCACTTCTGTTGGCGTGTAGAAATAACACAGTGCCTTTATGCTGCAGCGCTTCTGACTCCATTTTGTCCCACTGAGATTAACCTGATGGTTTTTTATTTATTTTTTATTCTTATTTATGTTTTCTAAGGGAACACCTTGCAACATTTAGATTTGGGTTTTGATAAAAAGATCAGCTTATTAGCAAATCGTGTAACCCAGATTATGTATGTGTATGATGAAGTGTAGTGATTTGTATCACTTCCCTGTTGTCCACTTTGAGGTTCAATCAGGACCAAACTCCTTATGTCGCCTGCTTTGCTGAACATTAAATATTAAAAATTGAAATAGATCAGGTATTCACTTTTATTTTAGTTTCTGATTAGCTCTTTGCAGAGAAAATGCTTAGTAATGCACTGCACTGGAGGGGAACGTTACATTCCAAGGAGAAGCATGTTTGAAGATGTTGGTTCTTTTTAAAGTTTTCTGTACAATGTGAATGTCTTTTGCAGGTGTGAAACAGACAGATTTCTATTTGAGTTGAAAAAACTACTGATAATAACTTCATTTGTGTCAAAGGGACTTTTTGCAGTATTATTTTGACAGGCACAGACTGACACTATATTTTATGAAGGTAATGATGTCTACATTTGTTTTCCACAGTGCTTGCCTTATTCTGTGCTTTTATTTTCTTAATCTGAAACATTTCTGTGTTTGCTGCAGTCAGCCACGCTTTCAAATTAAAACCACAATTCATTCATTTTGCTTTTCGCTGCGTTTTCTGCTCTTGAATGAGTCATGACATAATGTACCTTTTGTACTGACTAGCTCCTGTGCAACGGTCTTACCTGTTCATAATGGAAAAATAAAATACACTTGGGTTGTACTTGCGTCTAATGTCCAAGAGTAAAATGCCTCAAGGTTAATTTTTAGACAAGTTAGCCGGCCAACATGACCTGACACAGAAATGATGTTGTGTGCAGTAACGATGTGTAGAGCATTTAGCTTGACTGAACTCATGAAGATATTCTACATTTACTGTAAAAGATTATCCCTGTTGCTAGTTGAAAAATGTTTCCCCCCTTATAATACAAAATGCCTTTGCTCTCTTTTTTCTAGTCTGTGGTTGATTTTATTAAATTACTGTGTGGAGTACTTTGTCTGAGACTCATCCTCTGTTCCCACTTAAATTTTAGACCTGTTCTGGCATCTCATTATTTAAATCAAAGTTATTGAGAAATTATGCAATGCATTTAAATGAAAGCACTAAAATAAGACCAGCAGCTTGTGCCGAAACTTTCACTAACAAACATTTGATTTGAAAGTATTTTTCGACTGAAATATTGTTTTCCTCCATGGCAATGGCGTTACAGTGTGCATCAAAGACGGATTTTCCTCTATCTCTGATGAGTGTCCATGGAAGTTGAATACACATAGAGCAGAAATGGAAAAATGCTGTTTGAGTGTTAGGGACTCGGGACACAGGTTAACCTTCAGCTGTCAGTCGGTAACAGCGGATTCCTTTCATCCTGCGAAAAAAATATATGGAATGTTTATGACTAAACACCCGACTTGTCCACTGGCCTTCAAGTATTATCCACACATTTGTGTATGGCAACCTGCTAATGGACTCATTATCAACCTGCCTCTTCTGTTTGCATGCTCAGGGCATTAATGCTGCTCCATTGGCTACAGTGTCAGTCAGCCACAGAAGACATTAATTTAACATTAAAGGTTAGTCCACTGCGTCTGGGCTCTGCTGGCTCTCTGCCCCTGAAATAAATGTACAGAACTGTCTTGTGGCAAAACAACCCATAACAACAGCTTCTAGTTTGTCCTTCGATTTGTTTACTTTCCAGCTCTCTCCTAACACTATATATACTGAAGTACCCTTTGCTTAACCTGTCTCTGAATCCTCTCTGCACCTTAGCAGAAAGCAGATACTTTGCCGGATAAACTATAAAGGCTACGTAGAGTATCCACATTGTATCTGCTAATTGGGTTCATTCCAACGATTCCAACGATTTGACTGGCAGTTTTAAACCATTTCCCCATTTTCTCTATATCACTTTCTCTACATTCACTACAAACTACTACCACAGCTCTAAACCCAATCCATATTAAAAATGGACTCACAGCAGTGGATTGCATGGAAAACACTTACAACATGGTAATTGTCAGGATTAATCTTCTTTTTCGTCTTTAAAGTAGCCTAAAAATTCGAAAAACTTTTATTTTTGGTGAACAAAAGCTTCAGATCGTGACTGATAGTGTGTGGCGGGCAAAGCATATTCCACATCATCCATACTAAGTGAGCCAGATAACAAGGGCTTTTCAAGTGTCTTATAGTATGGCATTTTAGTGCTGAAACTGACAGGTCAGCGCTATAGTCTCCGGTCTTACCTCCCATTGTGAACGTGCTGTGTAGTTTGCGTTGGGCTGCTGAAGTGGATTAAGTGATATAAGTGAGGGCTGTGGAGGAGGACGCTCCACCATTACAGTGAATGATACTCCTGTTACAGCTCTCCAGCGCCACTACAAACGGCCCAGAGAGCGAGAGAAGGAGGAAAGGTGGGGACGCAATGTGGGAATGAGCCACCCCTACTTCAACATTTTATATTAAGAGCACTTGCTACTTGCAAATTGCCCACTTTTCTGACAGACATAGAGGTTGGATTAAACAAACAGGCCACACAACAGCAAGATGGCTGCAGTAGCCTGCATGCGGTGTGTCACATGGCAGACATATTTATAGCTCATAAAACTGCAAAGATCTGATTTACTTATATAATGATGAAACTACACTGTTCTGTATGTTTGTGACCATGGCTATGGCATGTTTGTAGTCCTTTCAAAAACCTTCCTGACCGTGCGAGCAACCTCACAGTTTGCAGGCATTATGCTTCCAAAGTGCCACTTTAAAGCACCATTACAATGCTCTACTTACTTCAGGGACCTGTCGGAATATTCACTCTTAATTATTTCACTTTTAGAGCACTGACAGCACACTCTGGAGTCTCCCAGAGAGGATTATAACAGAATGAATATTTACTGAAGTTCAAAACAAAGAGTGTGTAGCTCTCCTTTAAACCACCATCCACTACAAAAGCATTGAACAAGACTCTCCAGCCACACTAGCAGCTCCGAGAGCCTGTACTTAGGCACATTGGTGCTTTGAGCTAAATGCTAATGTCAGCATGTTAATGTGTTGGCAATGACAATCTTACCGTGTTTTAATTCAATGTTCACCATCTGTGTTTAGCGTCTCGGCATAACGAATAAGAATTAGTACTTTAGACATTCATTCATTAGACACAATTTTATCACCATTTAAAGATCAATCAAAATATTTTTGGTCCAGTCACTACATCCGCATTCATACATCGAGCTTTCTTGCCCTCTAAGGACCAATTAAAACTGCTCTATAAAAGTCCTTCTTCCTTTTAGCAGCAGTCATGGTTGCTAGGAGATTTGTTTTTCTTAATAAAACCTTAACACCTTATAACAGGAATGGGGAGGTGAATGATTAACATAATTTCTGTCCAGCGGCTACATCTGTTTGATGAACTTGGAATCATTGGTTCAATTCTTATGATGGGAAACAGAAAAAGCCCAAGAGATAGCAGTGAATATGCTGCAGTGCTGTGTATCTTTTAAGGTCTTTTAATAGACATATTCTGCACAAAAGGGATAGTTATAGCTACCTCAGTACAAGAATGCAAGAATGTGTCTTACTACACCGAGAGGGTGAGACCAATGAAAGGATATTCATGTGAATAGAGATTTGTTCCTTGTGATTATATCACAGCTTTTCTTCTTTTTAATGACCTTGTATTGCATTTGAACTCTTCTCAAATCTATCCATGTCAAATCTGAATTTCCTAAATTCTCATCTCATTTTTCACGTTGCTAGTCCTATCGCATCTGTGAAAGAGACTGATTGGTGGAACAAAGGAGGGAGCACGTCCCTCAGCAGGGTGATGGTGATCTTGTAATGAGATGAAGGATTTGTAAGGAGTTTTTTTTTACTTGGGAGCAATTCAAAGGGGACCTTTTTTCACAACAACTGACGCCACTGACAATTTCCTGCCCAATTACAGGGTGGACTGATGATTAATTCATGTTTCCGCCAATCTTAACGAGGTTGTGCCAGTTAGTGGGCGTGAGGGGGGTGCACTCTGCGTCGCTTTGATATCCTACATTCAAGGCTGTCTCACAAATTAATGACTTCTTTGAGCTGAGAAACGAGCATCATTATCAAAATATTCTCAAAAAAAGGGAAAGAGGAGAGATTTCAGCGCAGCTTGTGTTTGAAGACAGGGGAGGAATCAGTGTGTGTGTGTGTGTGTGTGTGTGTGTGTGTGTGTGTGTGTGTGTGTGTGTGTGTGTGTGTGTGTGTGTGTGTGTGTGTGTGTGTGTACGTGAGTGATTGAGTGACACTTGAGGCCTGTATTGCCCTAACATCAATTAATGCTGTTGAAAAAGGTTCACTATGAGAGAACAACCATAGATCATAAAAACAAATGAAAAAATACTGTAATTAAAACAGTAAATACATTAAGGTAGAATGGTTTCCTGATCGTCATTGATGCTCTTAGAGACCTCACTACATGTTTTATCAGACCCTGATGTTTTCCAATATTTTCTCACTAAATGATACCCTGTTGTCTTTCTTCCTTGTCCCATCCAGGTGTGCTTTTCCATTCTGCAATCGACTTCCAGTCATTAAATATATATAAAAATAAATATTTACTTCACAAAGGCTATTCATACCTCTACATCTATTCTGTCACTTCCTCGTATACGGCAGTGAAAAGGGTTGAAGGGTCACGGCAAAGTAGAGAGAGTTGGATGAGTGAGAGGGTTCGAA
>NC_137231.1:25894418-25936918 GCF_949987685.1 Ammodytes marinus
CCACATGATGGCAGCATGGACATGACTAATGATCAATATTTAGGTGCTTGACATCTTGGTTTGTAACTAAATTAGTCATAAACGATTGAAATGCTTTAAAACATCACATTTGAAATGATGTCCCCTTACTAGCCTTTTCTTCTCCACATTACTTTTTATGTTTTATTCTACTCTTTTACTTCTTTTATTTCATTGTGCTGCTGCAACCACCTGAATGCCTATCTTTAACAGCAGGTGGCAGTGAGGAGCTTGACCCATGCTAACACTTAACCACAGAAGAAGAACGCTGCTAGGTTAGCTAGCCAGCTACGAAAGACTCCAGTTTGGTTAGAGGTGTGCATCAAAATGCTCCTTCAGACGGTCAGACCGTGGCTGCTGCGTTGCAGGAGTCTACCTTTGGCTTGCTCAAGATCTTACTACGCCGACCAAGTTGCTCGACTGGGCTCTCAGCCAGACAAACAGACTTCTGAATACCAGGTAGGCTATCCTGATGCTAAATCTAGCTAGCCAAAATGTAACGTTAAGGCTCCACTTGCTGCCAATGTCAACACTAATTTACCTGACAAGCCAGTGTTAAGTCACGTTTAGGTCAGCAAAAGTTGATCAGTATTACGGCTATAGTTTATTTAGCTTCTTAACCAAACATAGAGGAAATATAGTCTTTTAACTGGCTACAGGAGGTCAAAACCTTGAGTTTACATGGAGCTCATCCAAGGTCTCAGCATCATTAACATATGTCACTGCCAGGTCTAGGCATGGAACGATATTAAAATATGTCACAATTATCCCGTTCAAAATCATTTCAATTCACCATATTATACAGATAATAATCAACATATGCTTAATACTCTTAAAATGGCTCCTACTGGAGTCAGTTCACCTTACATTTAGTTAAGAAACACACCTTTTTTTGCATCACAGATGGGACACATTTAGGCACATAAAGAAAAAACTCAGGCAAACTAGGTAGCAGAAAATGCAAATTATGGGTTACTTTTTGTTTATGTATAGGGGTTTTATGTTTAAAGGTGTTGGGTTGAAGTTATAATTTAATACTATTAGAGTAGATAAACTACTGTTGGTAAATGTACGTATACTACTTAAAGTGTCCACCTTCAGTAAACACCATAGGTAAACACTAACCAATTCACCTTCACTGATGCAATGCCAAATCATGTCACTGGATGGCACCATATACACGTTTTCCATCTTGGAGAAATACTTGTTAAAAATGTACCACCGGCATAAACATCTCTATAAGGAGGAGACTGAGGTTCACATTAAACAGTTCCCTGTGTTATGCAGATGTGCTCTTTAAGTTGAATGACAAAGTGTTGAGCGATAGTAAACTTCTTATTTGCAAATGGTCTAAGAGCAGACTGAACCATTTAATAAGCCCCATGATCATAACTTGTCCTATTTTGTAAGGTCAAAAACATTCTGTCTCAATCTTTGCCCACATGGATCATGTTTTTTTTTTTCATTTTAAGCACTGTTTTCATAAATATTTTTTTCTTGATTTATATATTTTTTAAATGGTTCCTCTGTAATTCTGAGCATTCCAGGCTTCGATGTTGTTGTTTTTTTATGCCACTTGACACTTTCACAAAGTGGTGCTATGTCTGCCACAAGTTGTGTCATTGGTAGAACATCATACAACATAACATACAAAACAAAATTCTAACTACTGCTTCTTCTTGCTTTTCAGGAGAATTATGAGCGAATGAAAGTTCTTGTCGATGAACTGAAAAGCCGGACAGAGAAGATTAAATTGGGTGTGTGTGTGTGTGTGAGGACATATGCCATGATTACACACAACTACATTAATGTTAAATACATTGCTTTGTATTTTAAACACAGCAATCCAACAAAAAATTATGTCAAATTTCAAATTTGACATGTTACATAAAATTGAGTAGACTGAAGTGTATAACTAATCTACAGTGAGTTTAGGGTTGAGTTTTTGTAGCGTAAAATAGTATATCCATACTGAATGTTTATCTTTTAATGTGTAGTGTAAGTGTGTTGTTTTGGTCAGGACACACACGTTTCATAGTGTTAGCAAATTGTTTGTCAAAATGCTTTTTATTTTGTATCATTCCAGGTGGGGGAGAAAAAGCCAGGAGACTTCATATTTCACGTGGGAAACTCCTGCCTAGAGAGCGCATAGACAGACTGCTGGATCCAGGGTACCTCCATCTACTTTCATCTTTTGGTGTTGGCCACATCCATAATTCATGGCTGACTCATACCCAGCAGACCAGATGCATTATATTTTTAGTGTTCTGGTTTGACATCATCATATAAAAAAAGATTGTGCAGCCAGGTAGTTTGGAATATCTGATGCTAAACACTTCACCTTTACACATAGAGATCACGGAAAGGAGGTTAACTGTAGATCTCTCACATAATCCACTATCACCACACAGACATCACTCTTTCATGCTAAAAAATGTGAACATCTTTTTCCATCAGACTTTTATACTAAGAATTGTTTTTGTGATTGTTTTTTTCCCCTTCAGGTCCCCTTTCTTGGAGTTCTCTCAGTTTGCGGCATATGAACTGTATGGTAAAGAAGAAGTCCCAGCAGCTGGTATTATCACGGGGATTGGGCGGGTTTCTGGGTAAGAGCTATGAACGCCTTTTTTTGTGTTCAGAATATATATTTTGATTAGAAAGGATAATATGTTAAAAGTCACAATGATGATAATGCTCATTTATTTGCTGTGTTCATTTCATCTTTGTTTACCTCAGTACTCCAGATGGATCAGACAAATGTCAATGTTTTCTTTATTTCTCATAGGGTGGAATGTGTCATTGTTGCAAATGATGCTACTGTCAAAGGGGGAACATACTACCCGGTTACAGTGAAGAAACACCTCCGTGCGCAGGAAATAGCCCAGCAGAACAACTTGCCATGCATTTATTTGGGTGAGTTTTTAGGCTGAATACAAGTGTTGGTCACAACAAAAGGAGGGGACATTTTTATGCATTCACCACCAGAAGCAAACCTATAAATATTAATGTTATACTGGAGAAATAGATTGATCAGCCATGACTCTGCAGTTGTTCCAAATGCCCTGTGGGAAAACCCCTAATGTTTTTTTTTTTTTAGTTAATGTGGCTTTGAGGCTTCAGTTCATCATAAAATGAGACACTGGATGTATGTAATATAGCAAAAGGCCCAATGTTAATAATAATCAATGACATCTATAGATTTTCTGATTTTCTTTAGTGGATTCGGGAGGAGCCAATCTACCCAGACAGGCTGATGTTTTTCCAGACAGAGATCACTTTGGACGCATTTTCTACAACCAGGCCCGGCTGTCTTCAGAGGGCATATCACAGGTGATGCTGCTGTTTGGCTTGATAGCATTGTATTTCACATTGATCCTATAACACTCTTAGAACATCTTCATACTCTCTCTCTCTCCCTCACTATCTCTTACTGGAGCCTATTGTTGTTATCTTGGATGGATCTCTTGTGTGGTTTTCAAAAAAACTTTGCGTTGATTCATGGAGCCGTTGTTAAAAGCAGTGAGAGTTGGTTCTGAAAAATGATGCCTGAGGGAGCAGATATGGCAAATTTAAATGGACTGCTCTGCTGCACGTTATTCATCTTTCCATTCCGTGCCCCGGCCACAAAAAAAATCCATCTTGCTATTGACTGTTGAAGAATAGACGTCCTTGTGTTTTTAAAAGCATAAGTGTGTGTGTGTGTGTGTGTGTGTGTGTGTGTGTGTGTGTGTGTGTGTGTGTGTGTGTGTGTGTGTGTGTGTGTGTGTGTGTGTGTGTGTGTGTGTGTGTGTGTGTGTGTGTGTGTGTGTGTGTGTGTGTGTGTGTGTGTGTGTGTGTGTGTGTGTGTGTGTGTGTGTGTGTGTGTGTGTGTGTGTGTGCGAGCAAGCTGATAAATGTGAAAGGTGCTGCTGTAGAGAAAGTCAGGTCTTTCACTCGCATCTCTCCACTGAACCCAGGGGTGATAAACAAAGCACAATATATTCATCCCACTTCGCCGAGCTGAATGCCCATAACAATTCATGCTAATATTCTTTCTCCTGATTATTAATATGATGTATTATTCACATATTTCCCTTTTTCTGGCAGCTATTATTTTATTCTTTAGACTTTTTCCGAACCTATTTATCATATTACCGCCAGATTTACCACTAGATTGCTTTATAACAAAGTACAGTTGCTGCTAGTGCCCCTTACATTGTTATAAATCACAATGATAAATCAATCAAATTCCCATTGATAAAGGGCCCTGTTGGCCTAACATATTGTTTTAATTTGTGTCCCATTTAGAATATTTAAATGTATAGTTTATTCCGAAGGCCTCAAGGTCATTTCAGGAGGTGAAGATAAGATTGGCTTTGGAATAGTTCCAGACTCCCCTGATAGTATTGAAAGATAAACAGTGCTGTCTTATTATTTTCTGTGTGATCTGTCAGAACATGGGCTGCTCTATAAAGATGTGTATTATGCTGAGAATGTTAACCTTTGGGCAAATGACTGCCCAATTTGTACATGCTATGTCAAAAGTTTCCCTGGTCAGATATGTTTTGTACCATATTTACATATTCAAGTAATGACAACTGAGGCTTATTGAGGTATTTGAAGGGATTGGCCTTAAGTACCATTCTTTTTTTTACAACAAGCCCTCAAGAACAGGATAGTGCTACAGTGTGAAATCTATACTGAATCATATTGGACTTTTTCTTGACTCTCTCAGGTTGCGGTTGTGATGGGCTCCTGCACTGCCGGTGGTGCGTATGTCCCTGCCATGGCTGATGAGAGCATCATTGTGCGGAAGCAGGGAACCATTTTCCTCGGAGGACCTCCACTGGTTGGTCATATTTTTGTATTCAAATTTTATTAAGAATAGGATTAACACTAGTGCATCAAGTTGGCTCGTATTCCTGTTAGTGGATTGATGCTTCATTTCCCAGGCTATAGGTTTGACCAACATCATTAAAGGTTTGCTATGCACGCAGTTGAAGATGAGGGGGATTTGTTTACATTTGCAGCGACTGTAGTTAGTTTAAAAAATATATTATCTCTACACATAATTCTTACTATTGAATAATTCTATCATCATAAATCAGAACCAAATATTTTTTTTAGACACATGGAACCAAATGTAACTATGTTTGTAAACCAAACTGTGGGCCATGCTGCTGTAAACAACGACAACAACAGTGAAACAGTAATTTTTCAGGAAGCTTTCTAACCTCAAACAGTGTTCCAGGGATCACATTTTTCTGTGAGGAAAGTTACGAGAATATAACGAGAAAATGTTCACTTCTCTGAAACACCCGAAGTTACATAGTGCACCTTAAAATGAGCAAAATAAATACTTTTTGTTTTAGTCCATTCAAGCTGTTTAGTAAATGGCGGTGGAAAAAGAACTCCACTCCATATTGTGTTTGTTGTTTCCATTCGTTTGAGGTTCTCTTTGTATTTACAGGTCAAAGCTGCCACTGGGGAAGAGGTGTCTGCAGAGGATCTTGGTGGGGCTGATCTTCACTGCAGGTATGATATAACAATACTTTTCACAACAATCCAATGGTTCTGCTTTTACAGAAGTGTTCGAGTTAACAATCAATAGGCTTTTGTCCATAGCAACGCTGTGACTCAACCCTAAAGTCAATCTGAGTTTGATCAACATTCTTGATAAGACTCAAATGGTAAAGACAATGCTGCAGTAGGGATTTCTATTTTTTAAACGTGGAG
The DNA here is from genome assembly GCF_949987685.1 of Ammodytes marinus. Lineage (NCBI taxonomy): Eukaryota > Metazoa > Chordata > Actinopteri > Uranoscopiformes > Ammodytidae > Ammodytes > Ammodytes marinus. Next base: position 25,900,152 of record NC_137231.1, read on the forward strand.
CAAATGTAATTAATTATACACACATCACATGTGCATGAGATGCAAGGCTATTGAAAATCAGAACTGATGAACATTTTAAGGTTCAGTGTTTTTGATATGCCAACCCCTTAATGGCATGAAAACACTGTTTATTTAAATAACTAGTGCAGTGCCGGTAGGAAACAGGTATTAGCAAGTGCATGCTTAAATGTAACCCGTCTATGAAAGTGGGACACAGAAACGGATCTAGCCTACACATAGGCAGTGTCACACATGATGACTTCACATATTTGGTCCAAAAAACTTAAAAATCAAGGATGCACACCTTTGTGCCTTGCGCAAGCCATATCCAGAAGCTCAGGCCGATCTGACTAAAGTCAGAGAGATATGTGAGTCACAGACAGACAGACAGACAGACAGACAGACAGTCAGACGTTTCTTGCTTTATAGATAGATTTTGTGGTTTGAAGTCAGTGTGCTGGCTTTATTCTTAATTTGATTTGATTTGAAATGTCCTTTGAGCTCAGTATTTTTATAACTCAACAAAAGAGACAGAAAAGGTCCATATTTACTGATTGACGTACTGTCGTTGATGGGAAAAAATGAATTTCTGTAATAACTTCAGTGATTTGTTGCTTGCTTAACAGAAAATCTGGTGTGACGGACCACTACGCTTTGGATGATAACCATGCGCTCCATTTAGCGAGGAAGACAGTGAGGAGCCTCAACTACATGAAACAGATTGAGGTCAGTCCAGTGGTGACAATCCTGAACAATCACCGTCTAGTGCTGTCTGTTATGTCTTTATGCTGACACACAGTCTGTTGTATTTCTCAGGTCACCACAGAACCTACTGAAGCCCCGCTCTACCCTGCAGATGAACTCTATGGCATAGTCGGAGATAACCTAAAACGCAACTTTGATGTCAGAGAGGTATCTGTCTAGTTTCCTGTACTTTGTCTTGAAGGGGCAAGAAAAAAAAGGTCATAGGCTGTACTCCCAAGAGGAAATTAATTTAATATTTTCACAAGAGTTAAATGGGTAGTTTGGGTCATCTTTTAAAGTTATAAAAGGACTTGAAGCTACAACACAGGAAAAACATAATCAATCAGTCAATTTATAATCCTTCTTTAGCTCCCACTCAGTAAGCCACTTATATAAAACTTTGCCACAATGCCCTTTGTTTAAAATGTGTTTCACGGAGCAGTCGAATGAATTAAATTGATTTTGTAATAGTATTACCACCAGAAAACAAGATTTATAGAACGTAAGCCCAATTTGGACGGGCTTTGTGTCCGTAGGGGAGGTAGGGTAATATGGTTATTACTTTTGCAAACAAGAGCACACAAGTGGGTCATTTCTCCCAGTCCCTATCCACCCTGGTGTTTATTCCACCTGCAAAACACTTGTTGGACCTCTGATCATTTTTCTCCGGTCCAAATGCAATGTCTGTGTATTCACGCGGTATTGCTATATTTCTTGGTGGTTCATGTGCACCATTTTGTGGGTTTGGATATACTGTATAAGACACAAAATTCGACTTTGCAGCCCAAAAGAAAACGTCGAAAAATAAAATCCATAAGGAGAGCCGGTACCCACATACTATTACAATGGGCCATTGTAATGACTGCTACAGGGAAGCACTATAGGCTGGTCACGAGGGATTCAATAGATTTAATTGGTACAATTGAAGGCAGTTGGCCATTGTCTGTGAAATAGGCCTACCAAAAGAACTACCGTATAATGATGTAGAAATGTTGTGTGTTCTGTGAACGAGTAGCATATTAGTAGCAACGGTGGAGTATCTCAAATTTCATCCAATACCTTGGCAAAAAGGCCTTCTGGAACCATGTGGTTAATTATGGAGGAACATGACTAAACTGTAATTGTCCACATTTCCATGTTATTGTAATTTTCTCAGAATGGGTCTTTTGACACACTTTGCAATCTCTGTTTTATGCTGAAAAAACAGGAATAATACAAACAAACCTGCCTTTTACAGGTTCAAGAAACACTGTAAACAATGTTTAGCTGTCAGGTCAATAATAGCCAACTACCATCAATCACTTACTTCATTGTGTGCTCTCTAGCAGAAGTGTGCCAGATGTTCCCATTTGGTTTCAAGCCTGTGCCTTTTGATTGTTGTTGTAGACCCATGAGCAAGAAATCCTGCTTTGTATTGTAGAACGTTATTGGCAATCCATTTAGGATGCAACATTAACCGGCTGCTCCCTCTTAACAGGAGAGGTTCGACTGTAATAGGCTTTTCAACACAGGGCACCAATTCACCACTAAAGAATAATTTGCTTAAAGTATCAATCTGGTGAGATTATATATTTTGTCTGTTTAACAATTCCTATGAAAACACCAACACCAACAACAAGTTGATCCAAATAACAAGACTTATAGTGTAGCCATAGTCCTCCATTGTTGTCCAAAAGCTTTTAAAACCACATCTAGGAGCCATGCTGTTGCACTGGACAAAACATGGACATTGTAGTTTATTTTGAGTTGATTAAACATACACCGTCCTGCTGCTATACCAAAATATATGGCAGAAAATCCCCAACAAGTACACAATTTACTCCTGTTTAAGAAAACTACCGTGCCCCGCTGTTTTAGGAAAGAAACCATATATTTGAATATTTGCCCATTTGTTTGTTACATCAGTAGAAATGATTGGACACTTATTGTCTCAAGCTAAACAAACAAAGTCTTGTCTATTGGCGGTCTCGGCCTCTGTATTTGCTATTGCATTACTGGCCCTAACAACTTCTATTCATTTAATTGCAGGTCATCGCCAGAATCGTAGACGGCAGTAGATTTGACGAGTTCAAGGCTTTCTATGGAGACACACTGGTAACAGGTTTGTGAAATATATGATTTTTCCTTTTCTACAACCCGAACAATTCCGCTTTTCTTTTCATTTGTTTTCTCATCCTTTAACCGTTTGACTTTCTGTATGCACCTTCAGGATTTTCAAGAATATTTGGTTACCCCGTCGGAATCATTGGCAACAACGGAGTCTTGTTTTCAGAGTCTGCCAAAAAGGTAAGGAACACTTGCAACCAAGGACGGTAAAAGTGAATGTTCCCTTAAGAATTAATGTGCATTGAATCGAATATGGACGCAGTGAAATTTGCCTCTGGCTGAAGAACATTTTTTGGACTCAGGGTTCAGCTTCAATCCTTTGAAATGATGATCAAACGGGACGCCACAACTGTATACAAATGTGAAAACCTCAGCATCACAATCATTATTCATTTCCGAATTAGTAAGCGTTGGTTTGACAATGTGTCTTTCAAAAAGTCAAGGACATTAACATAACACTGAAGAAGTTCACATAGTATCCTTCACAAAGACTGACTGCTTACAACCATTGACTACCAATATTTCTCTCTTGAGGGAGCTTTAGTCTTCATAGATGGTTTGTACTGACCTTCCACAGTCAAAGCGCTCGTACAATAAGCTTAAATTGGACGTGTCTGGACCGTCTCACGAGTGCTCTAATGAATGGCACTGTAATAATGTAGCATTTAGAAAACCATGGACAAGAGACAATCAGGATTTTCATTCAATATAATTCACTTAAATTGCTGTGAACACAGCTGAACTTCACCCAGGCATAAGAAAGATGAGGAGCTGAATTTGTGATTATAGACTATTACATTTTTTTCCAAACACATTTTGAATTCGATTACAAGCTTGGCTTGGGGGGGAGGTTTCTTTGATTCATTTTTTTTGTCTGATAGTATGCGCATTGGATATCTCGTCGCTGTAATTGCTGTTGAAAGGGACTGACACAGTGCTTCAGACAGACACAGATGTGGAACAGACACGCTCAGACAGCATATCCAAGAGAAATCAATACAGCACCTGCATTTTGAGATGAGATGCCTTTTTTTGAAACACGCTGTCATCACTTAAGACGGACCCTGGCTCCTATTATGCTAACTATTTAACTGTTAAAAGATTTTCCCTCTGCATTTGTGTTGTGTGAAAGGGACAGGTAACGGAGAGAAGATTAGATTTCTGTTGTCAAGCGAGAGCAACGTGATGGATCACTTATCTCCAAGTGACAGTTTCCAATAGGCAGCCATCTTTTACACCGTCTCCAACTAGTGTTTACACTTGACAATGCAAGGCAGGATGCTTGACGGAAAGAAAGCCCGCAGAAGCTAACTGCCAAAATAAAGAAAACACCCGAGCAATTCAGCAACACAAAGTATATGGAAATGAGGTGTCTTTCTCCACACACAGTGCACAGCTTTTGTGCTTGTTTTCCTGTGCGATGATTTCTGGCAGCTCTGTGTTGTTAAGCGGCTCCTTCGTATTCAAAGTCAAATCTAGCAAATACAAAAGTCAGTGTGAAACCTGATGACCTCCCTCCCTTTGATACATTTCGACCCCCCCGATTCTTCTCAATTCAAAGGAAGATGATGATGAAGGTGAGGAGGATTAGAGGAACATGAAGCAGTTGTACATTTTTATGCTAAGTTTGAAATGACCTGTTAAATCAGCTCCTTCAGAGGTTTCCAGCCACTCGTTTAAGCACAAACTCCTGTTTGATGCAGACTGTGTGTGTGTGTGTGTGTGTGTGTTTGTGTCTTCTAGTCAAGCATGTCAAGCAGTTCAGCTGACACACTTCATTTATATTCTCTCTTACATATTTATGCAGTTGTTTTTGTTGGCGGATCATATTACTGTTAATAATTTAAGTTGCCAAGAAAAAAAGAATCATTACCATTCCATCATCTATTATCATCTGTGATATCACGTGTCTGTGCCTCGTGTCCTCTGGGCAGTTTTTTTTTTCTGTTGCAATGAGGCTATACAAGATTCACTGAATATTTTGATTTCTTTTCAGGGGACCCATTTCATCGAATTATGCTGCCAACGAAACATTCCGCTTATTTTTCTCCAAAACATAACAGGTCAGTGGGTATTTATTAATATTCGAGTACTAATAACTTAAAAATATCATGTCAATGTTTTTGCTTTAAGTATGATCTCAGGCACCTAATGAACCCTTTCAACACAATCTTTTAATTTGTAAATGGAAATTGATAAAAGATAACTCTACACATTTTGCATGGTATTTGGAGCGTATCGGATAATGACTAAATTCTTTCCAGTTATTTTGTTATTATTAACCATTCACTTTCAACTCCATTTCAACTTGCACTCTCCCCTTCTTAGGCTTCATGGTGGGTAGAGAGTATGAAGCAGGAGGAATCGCCAAGGATGGAGCCAAGATGGTGACCGCAGTTGCCTGTGCCAACGTGCCCAAGCTCACTGTTATAATTGGCGGCTCCTACGGTGCAGGAAACTATGGCATGTGCGGCAGAGCCTACAGGTAGGAAGAAGTTAATGAGTGATGTGTGGTGGTGGAACAATACGACAAGCATCACAAATAGAAGCCTGGGCAAGACCTTGTTACTACATACATGTGAAAATCATCAGCTGTCACAGAGCTGTTGTTTGTGTATAATTGAAATGTATAGAGACAGTAGAGATGGTACAATGCATTTCAGTATGTAGAATAATAAGCATCAGATTCAGATGTTCTTGGATTTTTTGCATTCAAATAGAAGCAACCTTTTGTAACTGCAGTTTTGAACCTCTTTTCAATGATATAAACACATTTTATAATAGAAAGTTACAAACATCCATTTTAATTTTAATTGTCTGAACCCTGAAAACTACTCATCACCTCTTCATAGTTTTTTCTTTTGTCTAGATAATTTCCCCAAACAGTATTTTTTCTAATGGAAAAGGAATGATAAGATAAAGAGAACTACGTGATGGTTTTGATTGTTTGCCGGCCTTATTTTAAAGGTTCTCCTCTGATTTTAGCTTTGGATTCATAATGGACAGTTGATATACAAATAAATCAATAGGAATCTAAATCGATGCAGTACATCTCTTCATTTGACTGTAAGCAGTGCCCTCTGGACCCACGGATATATTATATAACTTTTCTTTTTGCAGAAGTTTATTCCCAAGACCTGTAAACAAACTTTGATGTGTGAAATCAGTGGAGTTCCTCTTCAATATTTTGTCTGCGTTGGGTTGCACACTGATACTCTTCATTTCGTGTATCTCCTCAATAGCTCAGAATACAAGCTATTGTCATAATGAAGGATGGAGTCTTCTGAAACTTCTTCTCATCTGTTTGTTTTCCATCAATTTATTGAACACATTTAGAAAAAGTGACAGGCATCCTCTTGTGAACTGTAAATAAGCAAAGATGATTTAGCATTAGGCATTTAATGCTGTTATTCACCATTTGTTAGACTTTTTGAGTTATTTAGTATTTGCTAAGTCGTCTGGTCCGTGCCTAAGGTCTCATTAATCATGTTTTGCCGTAGTTGTCATCGGATTATTAGACTGTCACCAGAGCATTACATCTCCGTTAATACGAGCCTCTGTTTTTGTTTTGCTCTTTATTAGTTCTTAGTCTGTGATTTAGCTGGCTGTTCTGGCTCAGCAAACACAAGCAAACTGATGCTTTTTTTTATATATATATAAAGTCAGACAAGAGATTCACTTACACAAGAATTAATAAAACAACAAATTGCAAAGTTAAATAAAGATACATGAAATACATTAATTAGAGAAAAAGTAGAAAAAAGCAAAGTTAATAGGATCCCTTGAGCAAAATAAAAGGAAAAAAAGTAATAACATTTTGATAGACAGTGGCAAATCTTTTACATGTGACATGTAGAGCGTTTTTGAGTTTTAGTCTCACGCTTCACATCACAAGAGCAAATTAGTTCCCATTTTTATATTGTGTTGTGTTACTTTCTAATGGTGTTATGCAATCATTTTCTTTAATAAAAAACATTGGCTAAGCACTTTATTTATTTTTTTACTTTTAAATTAAAATGTGCTTTTAGATTAAGCTTTACATTTTTATCCAACTGACACTTGTTCATTTCCCACTGGCAGCCCTCGCTTCCTGTACATGTGGCCAAATTCCCGAATCTCCGTAATGGGCGGTGAGCAGGCGGCCACTGTCCTGGCAACCATCACCAAGGATCAGAAGGCACGCGAGGGAAAGGAGGTAACGACTTCCCATTAATCATACCTTCTGCACTTCACCGGGAAAGGCTTAAATGAGCTTGTGTGGACGTGCTGCCAACAAGGATATACATTATGAAAGACACTTTTTCTTTCAGGAACGGTTTGACATGGCACTTATACAAGGATAAAAGTATATCGGTGTTAAATGTTACAAGCTATGACTCATCCTGAATAGTGCAGTCTTCAAAGGGCTGCAATTAAACCGTGTCAGGTATGCGGCTATGGCTGTATTAAGTGTGTGTTAAGAGGTTGTTAACATCAGAATCACTCCGCACATCGGAGCCCTGACGGCAGACATGTTGTTCAGTGATATTTAAGATCGTTAAAACAACCTATGACAATTAAAAGACTACAAAGGTAGAAACAAGTAATCACAAACTTTCATAAACAAACACAAACTAAACTATGAAGTAGACATGTCACCAATTCCTCAACTTCATCAACTTGACTGAATGTCTCAGTAAAAAAAAGCAGCCAGAGTGTCTTTATCTTCTGTAATTTGACATATTTTCGAGTCATTTGTGGCAGACACAACGAGAGGAGGTTAAATCAACATTTTGCAACTAGAGATGGAGCTGTCGAGGATGGTTGGCCTCCACCCACACACTGCTTATTAATGTAATGAGATCAGGAGACAGTGGATGAGGGAGAAATTAATGAATTAGAAACCTCCATCTTGCCAACTTACATCCAAACAAACACCTCGTAATATCACTCTTCCAGCAACACAAGCTGATACTTCGGTCTAGCATTGTGTGAAAGGCAAGGTAAGCCTGTCGCCCACAAATCAAATTGGATTGAATTCCTTTGTGAATAAACCTAAAAATGATATGTTTTTTTGGCTTTGTCTTCAACCAAAATTTATTGTGTCTTCCTAGATCCCGGATGATTCAAAACTTCTGCAATGAATCTTTGTCAAACCAATGGTACTAATTCCTTTTTGTTTGAACCTTTTCTCCACCCCAACACAGTTCACAGCAGAGCAAGAGGCTGCCATGAAGGAACCAATAGTGCGGCGGTTTGAACAGGAGGGCAGTCCATACTTCTCTAGCGCCAGGTGAGGTTTAGTATTTGACACATCATACTATATGTCTCAGGCAGGTGTGTGATAAAATGTTTTTAACTTTGATGACTTTGATTGAAAAAAGGAAATCGCATCCTGAGCAAAAAGATTTTCAAAAACCTTTAGAAGTGTATTTAAACTGGAGGAAGAGCGAGGGAGATGAACACAGACTCTTTCATTGATCACAGACCTTCATATGTTCTATACAAAACATTGAGTGAGATGTAATCTGACATATAATAATGTGACGCACCTTTATTTATTTATTCATTTATTAATGACAGATTGTGGGACGACGGAATCATTGATCCTGCAGATACTCGTCTGGTTTTGGGACTGAGCCTCAGCGCCGCCCTGAACGCACCATCGAAGAAGACACGTTTTGGAGTGTTCAGGATGTAAACGCTTGGTTAGACCTCTGACCTACCTAACAGAGTTTGACATGTTCTGTGCTTGAACTAGTCTTTGTAGATTTAACAGATTTAACAGATAAAGAGCAACAATCATAGATAAGAAAAGAAGAAAAGAAACACTAAAGTAGAATCACACAACCTTGTATCCACAGGGATGTGATTGGATGGTGTGCTGTTGTCTTGGGACATTTCCACTAACAAGTTGTGCCTTAACTGTTAACTACTCCAGTGTAAATGCAAACTGTATTTAACTGTCTCCTTCCCCCCCATTCCCCTTTTTGATGGATTGTTTTTTTTAAACAATTACTGTAAATGTTGAATTATTAAAATGTAAAAATGCATACAAGTGTTGTCTTTTTTAAAATAAGGACAATAACTGCTGCTCAGTGATAACAGTACCTGACAAAGGAATATCAAGAGAAAATAAATCTTAAGGGGGCGCTGTTTAGCTATAAATATCTGATTGGCCACAGTCTAGATGGATGGTAGCAACATTTTTTTAAGCTTATTGCCTTTTAAATGACACAAAAAGCTGTTGTGAGCAAAACTATAACAAAACCTTTTTTTTTCAGGTTGGCAAAACGCAGTGCAATTATCGTTCTAAGCAGCTACAATAAAATCTCCTTTCGCGAGACTGAGCCATGCAGCCTGCTGTGTGCCTTTGGTGTTTATAATGCTGTGTACCGTAGATGAGCCACAGAGACCAGTGCTTAACTTTACCAGCTGGCCACCCTTTCTCTCGCTTCCAGTTTGTCAGTGTATCTCTATATCTGAGCATGTTGCACACAGTTGGCATGCTCACATATTGGTATATAAACCATCTGAGTTCAGTCTGGCAACATGTTACATTTTTCCCTCCATAGAACTTGTATAGGCCAAGGATAAGGTGCAGCTGTGGTTTTTGAAGGATTGAATGGCTTCCTACAAGCCAGCTGATGAATGTGCATAACTGAAGGTCCCCTCATGCTCCTCTTTGTATGACTGTATGGCTGCTACAAGCTGCTTTAGCCTCACCTTTGGGAGAACAGAAATACACCGGGCCATGATGTGTGCCACACACACACACACACACACACACACACACACACACACACACACACACACACACACACATACTTCACTACATCCTACCAGCAATTTAAATACATTGATTCACTGTTTATGCCTTCATCTTTTGCCACCAAATATCACTGTGGGAGGCCTTATCAAAAAACATGAACTAGTTTTAGAAGTTTGGATTTTATTGAAGTACGCAAGAGTAAACCGAGAGTAAAAAAAAGTATTCATTTTTTTTCTACGGAAACATAATATGTTGATCAATAATGTCGATTCACTCTATCTCTCTGATGTCAAAGCTGATCGAACTGTTCTCACTGAGCAGGACTGCTGGTGATAATTGCTTTAATAATCACTCACTGGGTTGCTTCAAGGTCTCCTGTTACAGATATTTGAGGCGGACCGTTTGTGAGGCCAGAACATCCTGCAAGCGTTCCATCTGATGTCGAGCATTTTGCTTTTGAGATTGTTCAACACTTCACACCTGCCGAGGAGATGACAGCCTTCACCAGCGTACAATGGATCAATAGGTAACCAGGACCTTGTTGACAGACACTCAGAATATCTCATTAACAGAAGTAGAAGCCATTGGAAGAGCCTCAAATAAATAAATGCCACATTCAAATGGGTGTGTAAAACCTTCAGAGGACCAAAAGAATTTCCAACTACAATCCATTCTGCATCCATGTCAAAACATTATTGTGTACCTCTGAAGTGCCTCTACTGGAGCTAATAGTGCTGCTGAAGAAGGACATGCGAGGCCGTTTCAGTCAGATACAGAGTGAAGCTGCATTCTGACTGAACTTATTATTGCTTTGCTTGATGATGAAGGCCAGTCCAATGCAGTGTGTTGCTATGCGTGGGTCGGTATCCAGGGTATCAGGCAATCTTTACAACTTTAATAAAAAAAACTTCTGAGTAAACTGACTGCTGCCAACAGTAGCCTATGCCAATTTTAAAAAGTGATCCCAATCCTCATTAAAGTGACAAGAAGATGATGCTCCATATAGGGGGTTAACAATAAACATATTCGTACCGAACCACACAGGCCGTACCGCATTATGTAATAATGGTGTAAATGGCTTCAAGATAACGTAAATATGCCAAATGTACAGGCTTGTTTTTATTGTGGTGCTTAACATGCACTTTTATTTGAGAGGGACACCCCCAGCTCCATTACATCTTATGGTCAGGATCTTTTCTCACATGCCACCTCATATGTAGCCTACTTGGTCACCAAAATGTACTTGTGGCAATTGTTTTTGTTGATTTGACCTTCTGAGGGCAAGTTGAAGTTTCTAGTTTGTAGATCACAAAAGTATCCACATATTCCTGCAGTCACTCTGCAAAGAGCAAAGCGAGCCTTTGTTATGTGGATTTTGTTTGCCTCATTGTGACTTACTGTATTAGATCAATTAACTTCTTGTACAGACTAGGTTGATTCATAGCAAACTATTCTGTTGTCAGTTGTTGCAGCCTAAAATAAAGCTAAAGCTTTGTGTGTTTAAGGTCAACAACAACTCAACCTGCTCATTATTCTTATCCGTCTAGACATTTGCTCTTCCCTCAGTGATTAAATGAATCATTGAGCAATTCAGTTTAATGATTCATTTATGTCCAAAAATAAATAAATAGAGCCAACCTGATTCAGGAGCTCATTCACTCTCTAAAAGATCTGCTTTGGCAGTTATGACTCATGCTGAAGTCACCCAGTGGACTAAAAATAATCACGACTGAGAATTTGGGTCAGTCTTAATGTCTAGATCCTGGAGGAGAATGGATTATTGTCTCTTGCAGATATTGCTCAACGTGAGAGAGATGCCTTAACATTAATATTTAAAAGATAAGGAATCATCTTTTATATTTTGGGTTAATCCCACCTCAAACTGTTACAGCATTAAAATCATTTCAGTCATGTTTAGAACAGAAATGTGACATTCCTTGTAATTTAGTCCTTGTGAAAAGTCCAAATGGACAAGTTTAGTTCTCACTTATATCCAGGAAACTGGATTCTCACAAACTCACCTGTGTTTTTTAAAAAAAAGTGTTTTCTATTAACAACTGTAAATTGATTAATTTGTTTTTCGTTTTGTTTATGTATGACATGAACAACACATTGGCACTTTTTAGTTTCTGCAATAAACTTAATCTCAATGGCATTTTTTGCTGGCATATGCCTTTTCGTATTACTATATTTTGTTGACAATTTGTCAATTTGATATATTTTTTTACAGAGTAGTTTGAACCACTTTTGAGTTAACCAAACTAAATTGTTCCCACTTTGCTCTAGTTCAACTTCTTCCCCTGTGAAGTCATTAGTAGTTTGCAAAGCTATGCTGAAAAAGCATTTCTCCCACACTGCTCAGGACACATCAGATCAGATCAGTTCAGGTGCTCTTATCCCCCATGCACCCCCTTCCCCCAACCGTTCTGTCCCGGGTGAGGAGGCTGTATCCTCGGGGAGGGGGGAATCTGCAGCCTCCGTCCTCCTCCACATTCGGCTCTGTGTGGGTGCGTGCGAGCGTGCGTGCGTGCGTGCGTGCGTGTGTGTGTGTGGTGGCCCGGACGCCGAAGTGACGAGCCTTGTGGTGCAATCTACGTGTGTGCACCGTGCCTGGACTGACAGGGCCGGAGGTCCAATGAAAACACGTCGACATGTTGAGTTTGTCAAATCAAAGCCAAAGGGGAGGCGCTGTCCCGACGTCGTCTGAATTACGTCATGCCCAAACAGCTGGTCTTTGGCAAAAAAAAAAAAATGTGAAAAAATGTAGACCAGCACAGCGACTGAGAACTGAAACCGGGCTGTAGCCCCTTCACTAAATATTTGGCTTTTAACGATGTGGCAACTGGAGCGTCTGGGCTCAGGATGTAGCCCTCCGAGGCTCCTCTTGCTTGTTTACACCTCTCTCTGCGCTCTTGGAGGTGAGTGCTTTCCGTTCAGTGTTCGCTGCTTTGATTCGTGAGGAGCTGTTCCTTTTGTCGGGGTGCTGAAATCCTCCCACAGAGCAGCGGTAGTGCCATCAGCGGCGAGTCCCGGCTCTCTCACCACAGCTGCTGCTCTCTGCTCGGCCACCGACCAAACCGTTTTTTCGTGAGCACAGACTTCAGGCTTCAGTTCCGTAACGCATGGTTGTTTCTGCTAATAATGTCATGCAAACACATTGACAGATGCTCCTTGAGGTTGTTATACGCTAAAATAGCCTACCAGGGGTCTGAATGTGGCCACAAGAGAACACATCAGGCTGGACGCTTTTTGTGGTTGTTGCCTTCGGTAGTTCGTGTATGTTTTAGTTGACAAGTTTAACAATAGCGTTGGCATAGTGCAACATCTGACCAGACTCACCAGACACTGAGACAATGTTTGAGTTCAACCCTGTTATTTCTTGTCTTTAATTTAGCCCTAAAACGAACAGATTGTATTGGATAATATGGCATTGTTGAATGAAAACCTTTTAACTCCATTTAATTATTGCTCCTTTTTTAAAAGAAAAATCTAATGTGGACCGGCTTAAATCATGATTTTTGTGTCCAGACCACCAAGATGCCCCCGCTGCTTCAAGACAAGACATGCAGAGGCGTTAAACAAAAACCTCATTGCTCAATTGTGGGACAACAATGAATCCATATACCCACCACAACACAAGCCTGTTAAAAGCTCTGTCTGAGGATGTTGCAGTCCCCCTGACAGACTTGTTGCTGTTTTGCTCCATCAGTTTTGGTAAATCTTTGGACTTGGTTGAAGTCACTCAGATCAATTTCCCTCTCTGCCCTTCTATTCCCCCCGAGGGGAAAAGTGTAATCTGGATTGGGTCTTCAGAGGAGAATGCAGAATTGGAGGCTTTTCTCAGGAAATAATTCATGTTTATTTGTATGGCCATTGTCTCGACGGTCAGTTGTGTATCAGTTCAAATGCTCTAAAAAGATGAGATGTTCAGTTTTGTAATGAGTGTTAGTATTTCACACATGACTCCTCGGGTTTTGAGGTCCGTGATGTTGGAAGAAGAAAGTCCACACGTTTTCATGGCTGTGTGTTTGATTTTTTATTCATCAGTTCCTGAAGGAGGTTGTGAGTAACATGAAGCAGATACGACTGTATGTGTGTGTGCCTAGAAGTGGGAAATTGATGGCCAATTTACCCCATAAAGAATATGTCTTATAACCAATTTTGTCACTGATTTTGTTATTTCACTTGCATCTGTTTCTTTTAAGATTTTAAATTCCAACACGGTAATGCTAGTAGAGGAGGAGGACTTTTGAAAAGCAGCCTTAACCTACGCATTTCGAATATCCAGCTAAATATTCAAGAAAGAATCCGATGGCAAAAATGATTATGTCTGTATTACGCCTCTAACAGAGTAAAACAGTGGTTGGGAGGCGCTCATTGAACAGATTACTGAATATAGAGCCGTGCTGTAAGAAAGCCTGTCGGCACTCTGCTGCCGTTATCTTCAAATGAGAGGTCTTTATTCAGCTGGCAAACACAAAAGCATATTTTCGATATTCTCACATGTTTACACATGTGGCGTTATCACTGACACTTGTGTAGTTTTTCTGGGCACATTTCCATTGAAGAATCTTTTTCTTTCCACACTGAATTGTTTGAAAATAGATATGCACGTTTATGATTCAATTCTTCTAATAACAATCTTGCATGTGGGTTTCAGAGTCGATTAGTCAAAACAACTTTGGATAATAATATTTTTTAAATGTATAGCCTGACTTGTCAGTTGTAACTATATCGATCCATATATACTGTACACATTACAAAACATTCGAAAATAATATTTGTTATGTGAAATCTGGCTAACACACGGTCGTGACATTTAACAATAAACTTGTCCCTATGATAGAATACTGACCATTTATAGTCCATTGGAATACAACGATTAAAGATGGTTGCACAACTGCAAATAAAGAGGTGTGTAGGAGAATACATCATAACACACAGACGACACACAAAAAAAGGTTACATGTTGGTACTAGACTTAGGTAGCTTTTTAGACCATTTGTCTGTTTCCTTTAACATGATGCGACTACATCTACATGCAAACCCAACAGGATGCATGGCATGACCTTGAGTTGTGGGACGTTCATTTGAGGAGCGATTTTCCTTCACTGAAATATTGGATTTGTTTTTGTATGCTTGAAGAGGTGAAACTACAAATAGAGAAAATAGTGGATAAAAAAGATGACAAATTAACATAGTTGTATGTATCAGAAATCAGATTTTCTTAATTTCTATCCCCAGTAATGTTCTCACAACCCTTTTGGGGCGATGTGTGGAAGTCTAATAAAATGGTGACTTTCTTGTAACTAAGGTGACACTGCCTTGGGCATGCGTGGGATGAGCGATTCATCCCAATTAAAAGTCTTTCTATGTAGAGGTGCCAAATGTGTCACTTTTTCCTTTAAAATGTCAGTCTGACCAACAAGTTAATATCCACCACATACAGTGTGTCATCATTAGTGGTCTAAGATGTGATCTGCACCTGGAAGAAAACCCTTTTCTTTTTATTTCTAATCAGACAAGCAGAACATACGGCTGACTTACTGCATGCACACTCTGGCAGTGTTAGTGACACACTCCAGACTCCACTTATCGAATTGTACCACTTCAATAAATTACAAGTTTCTCCTCAGTCTCAGTCGTAGCAGGTATCTAAGTAATAAAAGGCAAACAACATCAACCTAAATGTTAAAAAAAAAATGGCAAATGCAGATAGTGGACGTAAGGAAGGCTGGCAATGGAGTGGCTGGGAGCTTTGTATGGGATTAGGATTTAGCACTTGACAGCAAAATTGCCTCGCTGTGTTGATTATTTTTTTGTTGCCTCCTTATTCTGCACCTTTAGTATTGAAGGTTGCTTCCATAGGTTGAAGCCATGCAGCGTGAGCTTTGAGGGCTGGAAATAGTGTGGGGGAGAGAGGAGTACAGCAGAGCCATTTTTCTCTTTTCAGCTCCTCACACACATTGGCGCACACATTCAAGAAAAACCTTTGTCTTTACGCATCCACGCCTCAGCGCCTTGTCACTGTTAAAGGCTCTCATGGTTTTCCTTACACCGTGTCATCATCAAGGAAAAAAGCAGAAGCAAGTGACATAATAGGTACAGTTACTGTCTCACTACAACTGGTAAATGAAATGGAACTAACTAATTGGTTATCTATTGAATACTGTGACATTTGACTATTTTTGTACAAATTGCAGGTGAGATAATTATCTCCCTAGAGAGAGAAAAAAAAACTGTGAAAGACATTGCCAGTACAGATGGTAGAAATGGTTGAAATGCCAAAACACAAAGGGAGTGTGCTTTGGAAAAGCCACTCTCCTCTAGTGAAACATTAAGGTGCCTCCACATTGTTCCCATGAAATCTGATGCCTTCCTTCTTATCCTTTCATCTTATAACACTTACTGTATCTGACGGATATAATATGTTTTTAATATAGCAATTATGTGACCCACGCAGATTTTGACCCCCGCTGGGTGTGCTCAATTGCCAGCCGTGCTCATGTATATGCGATATAAAACCTGTCACTTGTTCTGCGGCTTTTATACGCAGTGCCTTCGGTGGATGTAATCCAAGGATTTAACATTATGCAGGATGTAAGTGAATCTGCATGCATACGTCTCCCTCAGCTGCTTTAAAGGGATTTTGAGTCTGTGATCACACATTTAGATGATCTAGCTCCTTACAAACAGGTTGGCGCGTTAAAGGAGAAACTTGTCATTATGGACTTAAGACAGCAATACTGCTTTATACCTCTGCTCTCATTTTCAAGGCAAATGGTGCTGACATATTGGAAAATGTTTGTGCTAAAGATTCAGTCTTTATGTTAGCAAAAGTCAAGCAGCATGGTGAAGCACGGCAATGTAGATCTGTGTATCGATCGATTGGTCCACCACTTGGTTCAGACTGATATCTCTCAACAAATATTGGATCTGATGACAATTATTTTTGTACTATAAAAGGTTTTCCAAAAGGATGAAATAAAATGACTTTAATGATATCATTACTTTTATCCGGTGGCGCCATAAAGTCAGATTTTTCACTTATGCTGGGAAATAAATATCTGAACACTCTTGGTTTCAAGAGGATGAAACCCATACTTTGATGATCCCTTGACATTTTCATAGTGTTCGGAATCAGGTCAAAATTGTAATCGTCGAAAACTGGTTTAACATTCCATACATACCTGCAACTCGACCTCAGCTTAGCAAATGCTAGCATGCTAGTACACCAAAATGTCAAACATAATGAACATTATATGTTCTAAACATAATTCCAATGACATCAGGATCTAGCATGGCTGTAGACTCTATAAGTCATGTTGATCGACTGTAGGAACCTTTTACATTTTCTCAAGAAGTGTACCTCATTTGTTCCTGGTTTATCCTCACAAATCTTCAGGAACATATACTCATACTATGTTTCCGTTGCCCCACAGATTGCCTTTTTGTGACTGAATACTTCACCCGCACGCCTCGTAAACTGAATGCTTTCAACTCCTTTGCGAGTGTGGAACTGTTCCACTTCAATGTGCCTGACGACACCATGATGGCCGTATGGAACCTCATCACCTTCAAGGAGCAAGGGGGCACCTTTGGAGACAGCTGCCCGAACCGCAATGTGACTGTGTAAGACAATTGATTTTGTCATAAAATATTTATATCTTTTTCTGATGTTTCTTGTGTTGATCTCAAAGCCTTTTCCTTTGTTGTTCTTTTGATGAACTAACGTATGGAAACTGGAGTCTGGTTCTTATCTAGGGTACAAATGGAAAAATAATCAGCGTGGTTTACATTTTACCTTTGGGGAAAAGGTTATACAAGCTGGTTAACCCTGAGCAGTGTCAGCTATTACTGGCAGCCTCTGACATATGGAAGAACTGCTGTATAACATTATTGCTGCATTTGGCTTTTCATTTTGCCTGTCTATTTTTAATCATATTGGTAAGCCCAGCGTTTCTCATGTGAGCGTGTGCGTCGGGTGACTCCTCTGTGTTCCTGTGTGATGTTGTGATTGACGTTGACACGATGATCACATTCATATATGTGGGGCTGCTGGATATGATTATTAATGATTTGGATTATGAATTTTTCATATTTGAATCAGAACATGCCATCTGTGCTCATCCAGTCAGCTGTTTTCTATGGAGGAATTTTATGTATTCTGTCCTCCTCTGTTGTTTTCAATTTTGGCTGCTTGTGATTTATAGGTATTTCAGGTCGGGGGCTCCTCCAGTAATCAACCCCCTGTTCACCAGCTTCCCTCGGGACACAGTCGTCCCAGGATCCTTTGCGGTGACTCTTACCTGGACTCTTCCAAACCGTACCACAGGAGCTTTCAACGTGACCAGCCCGCTCCCCGGAGACTGGTTCCTAGCCGCACATTTACCCAAGGACGAAGGCAAGATCTCAGTCAAGGTTAGCCTGAACAATTTTTTTAGTCCAAATAAAAACCATTGTTCCATGTAGAGATGTGAAACTGGGAGTTGTAGTGACGATGTAGTTGGTGCTATTATCAGTCACTGCGTCTCCCAGAGGTCATGCACTGTCTTCTGGAGATAGCACTGTTTTGTGTGTCTGTTCAGCCATAGTTGCGTTTGCTAGGGAATGTTGTGAAAGCTTTGCAGTTATTCAGTCATAAACCAAAGTACTGGACAAATGAGAATAATAAAATGTTTGCCTGATATTGGAGCTAGATTAGAAGTCAGGGGATCATTAGGCCACATTACATTACATATCCTATAGCTTACAGTTTTATCTAAAGCACCTTCCAATGAGTGCATTCACTCATTTCAAACCCAGAACAGCAAAAATCCATTCAACTCATCCAGTAGCTGGTTAGACATTCAACTCATAACCAAAAACTGTCCACCCCATGGTGGTGCCATTTAAAAGCAATGGGGGTCCTAATTTAACGTTATTAGGACCCTCCCCCAGGACCATGAATGTCTGTACAAAATTGCATGACAATTCATCAAGTCTGGAACAATGCGATTGACTCACTGACCAGTGAGCCATCATTTCCATCCCTAGGGACAGAGTGAGCCAGTATGGATAAAAAAATCTCCCACAGCATCAGAGGTTAAGAGCCCAAATGAAAAGCTGGAAACACGGTGTTGGTATACATCACTCTCTAATGGGAAGTGAAACGGAAGCTTATTTATGTAAAAGTGTTACTCAAATAAGATCTCTTCATGGCTACTTAACTCCCCCTCGTAATATAAAACAAATCTAATAAAAATGATGTAAGTATGTGTTGGGATTATTATTCCAGTTTGTGCTGCAGAGCTTAAAGAGCCAGAACAGTGTCAGCGAGTTTTTCCTTCATCCCAATCATTTCTCCCATAAACACCTGCTGATTCCCATTTCAGGCAATTTATTTGTCACTGGCTTGGCGTTCAGTTGTGCTTCCTCTGTGGTTTCCACCGGCTGGTGAAAGGTGTTTCTTGAATACACAACAATCAAAAATGTCATCAGAAGTTGCTATCAACATTGCACGTACAAAAGGAATTGGGTTTGCTTTGGAGGCCCCGGGAATAGAAGCCGCCGTGGCCAAAATGCGACTAGCCTCCAATGACACGCTGTATAGATGGAAATAACGCACCCATTCCCAATTCTGCTTTCTGAGGCAATTCTCCAGCAGCCGAGACGTGATGTGTTCAGATCGCAAAAGGAAACGCGGGTGAAAGCAATGCAAGCAGAGCAGCAGGAACGCACACTGCATTAATAACAACCTCAGTCAAATCCTGAACCTAGCACACAAGACCTAGCATCCAAAATAAAGACACAGATGAACTGCATTCAGACATCGGCACATGTTCTTTGACTTTCTGAAATGTTATTGCAATACGGATAGGCTACATGATACAAGTTGTGATTGTGTTTATGTGAGCATATATATTTCTAAATTATACCTATTTGAAATACCGGTAACTCGTTATCAAAAGTGTTTTTAAAAAATTAATTACTTTTTTTTATTTGTATATCATTCTTACATCGTGGTGTCTTTAAGAAGACATAAAGCAACACTGGATACTGTCCAGACACTTTTTCAATTGCTCGCTTATCAAGACCAGCTGCATCATATCCTGATTTAAATAATTACTCGCCATATAAAGCTCGGTGTAGAAGAGGAAATTGAGGGGAACTGATATAAATAATAAATGTTATTACATGTTTAGCCATCAATCCAACCATCTTTGTGTTTCTGGGCATCTGCTGGCACAACTTCATCAAAGTGTATCACAACCACTTTAACACAATCTGGGAAATGGTGACACTATTCAGATTTAGGCTGTAGTGATACAGGCATGGCCCACTCTATAATATAATCGATCACCGTACTGGAGGGGCTCTTTTCTTTCACTTAGCCATCACTTAAAGAGACCTGGCTGTTTTATGATGACCATTAAAATCAGGGTTGACATAGTGGTTTGCAAGGGTATAATAGTCTTTTATTAAATGCTGGCTATAGTGTCCACTACGCTTGTCTTCTGACAGAACAGTAGAGCTGCAAATTTACATAAACCTGTAAAAACTGGAATTAAATAGGATTTCTTTCACACATTACTGACTAACTCAATTGTGCATGTCTATTTGTGTTACAAATAAGCACAATAAATGAGACTCAAACGACCATGGAGTTCAGAAAGGCTGAAAATAAGCTCTCAGAGGTTGTGTTTTTATGGCAGCACGTTGATGGATTGAATTAAAATTGTTCAGGTGTACCTAATAAACTGGAAACTCAGTGTATACACCAGAGTATTCCCTGAAATTGAATTTTCTCAGTGGGCCATTTTGACTGAAGGAGCAACAATAATGCGATTCTTCATGTTTTCAATGGCAGTTTTTGTGCTCTTTGGGCTAAATTGATTTTTAGAGTTTTAAACATCCTGCCAAAAATGAAATTGAGAAAATAAATGAATGTCTATTTCTTTGTTTTCTGGAATGAAAATGGTCTGATTCTCAAACACTATCAAAAGCTGTGCGGTGTAAAAACATTGGCTTTCAAAAAACCCATATTGGTTGAGCCTTAATTAAACGCAACTTGCCTGCATGACGCATGTGCGGGTCCAACTGACAGGCTGTAATAAATCAAAGGGGTCACCTCTGCGGTTCCCGGACTAATGCCACATGTCACGGTAATAGTGGCTCGGGCGGGCGGGGTTAGTGAGCGGTTGACAGAAATGAAGGACCTCATTTGGCATTCACACCTGTCCGTTTGAATCAGGAGCAAAAGGGCTCCAGTTTCGTTTTCAGCACAGATTTTTTACAGCAAATGTTGTGTGTAGAAACAGAGCAGTGCACGGCATCCTGGCTCTAAAGCCATTCTCCCCTGCTCGGCTCATCTCACAGACGTAATGCACATCAAGCATTAATGGTTCAGAACAACACGGCTGAAATAGTGGGTGTGTGTTACGCTGTGTGGCAGGCAGGCAGGCAGAGCGAGAACAGAGTGATATTAATCCAAGAGGGTGACAGGCTTTATGCACACAGTCCATTAGGAATTTTCAGACAGTCTGAAGGATATCTAATCTTGTCCTTACCAGCTTTTAAGAAATATTGTTGAGTTAACCACTGAAATACACTGAAATGCCATCTGCACCGCTGCTGTCTGATCTCTGCAGGGTCTGTCTGAAGAATGCCAGTATCTGTTCCAACCTCAGCTCATTGTCCAGAGGCTGATCGGGATTTCAACGCTTTACCCAGGTTACTTCATTGACCAGATGATCCCCGTCCATAACAGATCTGCACTATATAAGTAAGTCTACTAACCTAGCTTCAAAAACCAAAAGCCGGGATGGGTTGGCTTTGAAAGAGAAAATAATACATGTTGCACTATCTACCTCCCCACTCTATTGGTTTTCCTGGAGTCTGCCCCACAAGCTTATCTTGAATTTTCACATTTTGAAAAGATGCAATTTCCAAGTGCATGCTTATAGTTTGAGCACTTTTATTAACTTCTCATCCTCTAAAAGTCACCTCAGTCGAGCAATGTCATTTTTTTGGTAGGGGGTTATGTAAATCTCTGCAGGATGTTTTGAAGGTGCCCAAGGGATGTCCATATTATGCATAAGGAAATAATGTCAAGGGTAACCACATTTTATTTTATTATTTAAATAGTAAATATAGAGTGTATGTACAGTACCACAAAAGTAAGTTCTTGGTGAGTGTGTGTGCTATGCTGTGTGTTTGTATGAAAATGATATACCGATGTATACTCATTAAAGGAATACTTCACCCATACGGAACCAGCGTTCTATCATTATAAAATAACTATTATAATATAATGAATGAGGTTTTTCTTCCCTCAGTCTTCCCTCTGTCTTCCCTCAGTCTTCCCTTGGCCCAGCTGTCCTGTTAATCCTAACCCTTTCTGTGATGTCACAAGAAGGAAACTGTAGGGTTAGACAGTGAGACCATAAAACACTCTTTCTGCCTTTTCTCAGGCTAAGATGATCCGATTTAAATTTTTTTTGCACATTTATACTAAATAGGATCTCAGAGTTCAATAAACCTTCATATTCCAACCGGTGAAGTAGGCCTTTAAATTTAAAGCACCAGTCTGCAGATTATTCTTACTATTATTAAACGAAAGGCAACATTACCACCTGACCAATTATTTAAATAAAAATTCCATTAGTTATGAAGTTCCGACATACGTTTCACTGCTTGCTGCTGAAAAACAATAGGTATTTACAGTAACATGTTTTGCTGTACAATTTAAGGACATATAACAGCAAAAACACCCTATCCACCCTATTCCATGAATGATAGAGCCTTTCCTTTTCATATAGTTTTAATAAACCTTAATTTGGATACATGTTATTGACAGTACAGTTGCATTATGATATAGTGTGTTATTACTGTCTGAACCGTGTGTGTGTGTGTGTGTGTGTGTGTGTGTGTGTGTGTGTGTGTGTGTGTGTGTGTGTGTGTGTGTGCGTGCGCTTGTCTGTGTGCGCGTGTTTGTGTGTGTGTGTGTGTGTGTGTGTGTGTGTGTGTGTGTGTGTGTGTGTGTGTGCGTGCGTGCGTGCGTGTGTTCGTGTGTGTGTGTTTCTGTCTTGTGTGCTTGTGCAGAGTGTTTATCCCCAATTATACATCAAAGGTGAAGGTGCAGCTGGTAAACTGCAGCACCAAGAACAAGAGTAGTGAGAGTTGTCCCGTGGTGCTGAAGATAAGAGCGCGGGCGCCACCGGTCCATAACTCAAGTGCCCTGGACTGCAGGGAGTGGAGCCCTTGTGAATTAGACACACTGGTACCTGCCTGGGAACAATGGTACTACATCCTGGTGGAGAGATATCTCAGCAACTCCAACGTCTACTTCCGCATCGGGGTGCAGGTCACAGGTGAGTTTGTATTACAGGCAAAATGTGATTGATGATTCTTATGTTTTTTTCCCCCTTTATTGTTATGAATTTTATTTTGCGGCTTGTTCTTGCAACAACAATGTTACCTCTGGGGATGAATAAAGTATCATATGCATTCTTTGTACATATAAGAAAATAATTAACACATAAAACACTATTGATTAGACTTGATGGGTCTGGCCATGCAGGCAGAGAGCCTCATTCGTATATTGTTCATTTCTAGTAGCTATAAGAGGTAAATGAGAAAATGACGTCATTTTAAAATTAGTCCAGGTAAATTTTCTTCAAAAGCAGAATTTCCAGACAAAAAGTGTTAAATCAACTTAATAGTGATTGTTAAAACATAATGTTACAGTAGCACAAACAGAGAATAGTCATAACGTCACAATACAATAAATAACTAAAGTTTTCTAACCATGGCTAACATTAGCCACCATTATGTTACAACATCAAAACAAGTGTTTTCAATTAAGGAAGGGTGCTTTAACTTTCTTATGACACCAGGCTTCAGTATGGCCATGTGTCATTTAAAATAACAACTATTAACATTACATCAAATGCAGCAGAAATTCTAACTTTTGAAACAATACGAGTGAGTTCCTGGTTTGTCATAGTGGTTTATTCTGTTCATTGCTTAAATTTAATAATACAATAAAATCATGCAAGATTAAACATGTATACTCTTTAAAATTGTATTATTGTATTACTTAAAAGTCACGCACAGCCTTTGAGCACACACACTCATTTTCCTAATGCGAAAATAACTTGCAGCACTTTAGTCTCATCAGGGTTGCGCCTACTGCGATGTCTTGGCAATTAAACACAATTACTAAATGATTTATTGCAGGTAAATGGGTGGATTTCTCTTTTCCATCATCATTTTCAAATAAAGTGTAATAATGTTTATTGCAACAATCTGTGAGCTGTTTGCTTCTGGCGTTTCTCATCATATTTTTCCTTGCGCTGCTTTTGATGTGTAATTTAAGAGCATTCTGGGGTAGTTTCTATAAACCTTAGGAATGAGGCCTAACAAAAGCTCAAAGTAGATCTCTGCAGCATATCATATTCAACATCCCAAATGATACAGTCGAAAGTATAAAGGCTTTCAAATTGCAGAGGGGAAAAAAATACAAAAATGACTGATGATTGCTAGGTAAAAGTTTTTCTTCAAATAAAAGCAAAATGTTTTTTTTTTGAAAGTGCGAGTGAGATTGACAGATAAGTGGAGTAGAAATTGATATTTGGACATGTGTTTTGATGGGAGAAGATGGGCCAGACACAGTAGGACCATTAAGAGGCTTACACAAGAAAAAGAGCGGAGTCCACACTGAGAGGGTACAGATAGGGGTTCCTAAGAGGACAGCGATATCACGCCTAAGTGCTACATGCTGTGTGTGGGGTTGTAGAAAGCCGAGATATTTCTTTATGCTCACTCCACGGGGATGGCTCTCAAATCTGTCGAATGTCTACTCCCATTTTGCGACCCGCCCCCCCCCCCCTCTTCATTGGACACTATACAGTGCACTTTGTCACCATGGCAACACTGACACTAATTATTCACACTCTGTTTTCTCCTCTCGCCTGCCAGGCAGATCTAGCTTGACCTTTTGTGGATTTAAATTGAAGAACACCTCAAGTCCAGGGACCATCTGGAGTCCTCACTTTCTTCATGCTTTTTCTAACCGTTATTGGTTCCTGTGGTTATGAGCTGTCTCGGATATATGTGCCCTTGTTTGAATTGGGTCCAATTTAGAGGCATCGCGGCTGCTGGATAGACAGGAAGTGGTGAAACTAGGTTGCTGTTTATTATTTATTACTGTTGTTGTTTATACAGTATTTTCAGCAGGTGTCTTGCCCTCATTGAAGAGAGTTTCTATACTTAAGCATGCATTCTCCAGGGTAGGCAATAGTAAAAGCTATTTTTTGGGGGATCATGAATATTATGTAAAGAAACGGTATGTTTACAGAACCGCTACAATTATTCCCACCCACACTTACACATACATATATTATATTTTGGTCTAAACTGATTTTCCACTTTTTTTTCTTTTCTTGTTTCTACACAAGTCACACTTGCCTCTAACCAACAGAATTTGGTATTTTGGTAAATTTATGAATGCTTCGGCTGCCTGAAACGGACATCAAAATACTTCAAACCCTTTCAGAGACAACACTATGCAAAAACGAGGCTGAGCTAGAAAAGCCTTTGAAATCCTTTTCCCTTGGGGTTTGGTGGTATTTCATGGTATTTTGTCAGTTGCCATCAGTGACCATGTTTGCAATGTGCTGCTTTTGTGTTGAGGGAAAGCATACGGTTTGCAATTACCGTGAATCTTTTTCTCATTAATAATCAGTGTACAGTGTTGAACCTTGTTGTTAACATTACGGAAGCCACACAGCTGAAGGGGATCCTTTCAAACATTTGCAAAATACTTGGTTGCTTATCATGCATTATGTGGTTTGCTTGATAATCCCGAGGATGGGTTGTGTTATTTATTATAGGGTTTACTACCTTACATTACATTGCAGTAGATTGTTGCGGTGTGCATTCTTAAACTGTTCTGCAACAAGCCAGTGATAATCCACCAGAATGTTGAGCTCATTGAGGAATCAGTTTAAAGGTGCAATTCGGCGATTATGGAAAACGCTTGTGTCAAAATCAGTGAATCTCCTCACGATCCGTCAACTGTGTAAGCACTGAAAAAGATCTGGTGTTAATACACAGCTTAGGCTCTGTAAAAAAAACAAAGGCTATGTAAACAAAGGGGGCCCACTGTAGCAACCTAGCATCATGCCGTTTCAACATCTTCATCTTCTCTTTCCTAGATTGCTCCAAGTCCAATTTGTCCAAGGACCAATCCCAGCCCGGCTCCTCTATGAACATGCCTCAGTCGTTCGGTACGGCGATGGGCTTCTCCCTGTCCGAGACGCTGTCTGTGGCGGCGCTGCCCGGCCCCTCACAGAACCTCAGTCACCTGCACTCCTCTGAGGACAGTGTGGTTTACCTGGCCCCCACAGCAGACACTAACAGGTGCTGGCCCATCCGCCCCACTCTGCGCAACGAGCTGGACACCTTCTCTGTGCACTTCTACGTCTTCTTCGGTCCAAACATATCCATACCGCCGGACAGAGCCGCCGTGTTCGCCATCAACCTGATGCCAGTGTTGGACAGTGGGGGGGTCCTAAACATGGAGCTGAAACTCAACATGGTGAGTAGGTTTAATGACAGTATTCCTTGACTGGTGTGTTCTTAAAGGTATGAACAATACACAAACTAAAATCTAAATGACTAGTGTTTTCTGATTCTGTTGATATATATATATATATAGTATTTATTTATACAAGAAAAGAAGATTCATATTCGTTTATAAAATCAGCTGACAATTATGCTATATTCATTATCAATTCACTTCCGTTAGGTCCATATCTGCAAATTCAGCTTCAACTAACGTCAAAAAATTCTGGATTGACCCATATTGAGCGTTTTCATTTGATATCTTGACAATGCTAAAGAACTGTGCAGACATTGCTTCTAAATATATTGTATGCCTACTGTTTTCCTGGTAAATTAGTCGATATTTTGCTTTAAGATGTTTGACACAGCCCTGTTGCCAACCTCACCATTCACCTACTGTATGATTGCAGGAGGATCAGATAGTAATCAGCGAAGTAAATATGCTGTAGTTATTGCAGGGAAAATCCCCAGCCAATAAGGGGTGAATCATTGGCCTCACAAAGTGTCTGGCTCAGCTGCCCTGCTAAATATGGATGCTCGTATGGTCACAGACTTTGCTGTAGGCGCTGAAAAAGTTCACAATGAAACAGCCGTCAGTGTTTGGGCTTGTGACATATGTTTCTAATTTAGAACGAACACAATGCAGAAAATCAGCCAAGAAGTATTTGTTGTGTCTCTGTAAAGCTGTCCTTCAGACAGTAATGACATTAGAAATGCACCTGCAGGTATACAGAGAAGCAGACATTGGAGAGCTATTGGCTGGCAGATGGACTAAATATAGAACTCGTAATAGAAAGCGAGTGTTGAAAAAACCTAGAGGATGGAACATCAAACCCTAACAAATGTCTTTGATTGTTCTGTTTGAAAGAATATCCTGACATTTTGGGAAACATACTTTTTTGCTTTTCATCTCTCTCAAAAATATATTTGAGGAGGATATATTTGGCCTTCAGAAAAGATGAGTAAAAATGTGCCCTTCCAACAATATTAAAATGAACAAAACAATCTCCATTCAGTAGCTTTTTTTACCGTATCACATTACATTCCTCAGTAAATGGAATTGCTCATTTGTCTCGGAATAGAAGATATTGAAAATTCATTTGATCCACAACATTTTGTCAATTTTTATGCTTAAAAGTTGAGATTGAAACTTCATTCTTGACCATGACATTTATTTTCCTATTTTCTAAGAGTTTACATAATCATAGAAATAAATATCAGATTAATCAAAATAGAAAGTAAGAGTTTGTTGCTGGGCGACATGCAAAAATGACAGGTTTGAAGGTGTTGTCATGAAGCCTCGCTGCTGCTTCTCCCACACTTTGTAATGAGCTAGTCTAAACACATCTTACACCTCCACTGAAAACAAAGGACTGGTATTGATAATCAATCCTCTCATATTACAAACGGTAGGAAAGCAAACAGCTTTATAACCCCAAATGTCAGAGGAAAACATAAATAATTGACTTTTAAGGAAATGAAAGTAATTGACCGTAATGGAATTTCAGGGTTTATTGATTGACTGATTCTTTGATTGATTGCTTGTTGATGTGGTGACACGGTGGGTTAGTGGCTATGTCACCTCACATAGATTTCCCTGGGCGAAATGGTTACCTTGGTCATTTTCTTTTGTCTGTGTGTTAGCCCTGCAGTAGCTATTTGTCCTGACCTCTCCGAAACCACTGCAAACACACACACACACACACACACACACACACACACACACACACACACACACACACACACACACACACACACACACACACACACACACACAGACACACAAACACACACACACACGTGTGTATTTGGATGACTTTTACCTGGGTGGATTCTGCAGGTGTCAAAGAAACAGTATGCTGCTGTGATTAAACCTGGTTGCTGTGACTGTCATATGAACTGTGAGATGTGTTCTTCAGAGACACAGTTCTACTATAATATTGTATGGACACATTTCTCTCCCCTCGGTGGTGATCTGTCACTTGCTTGTCAAAGGCGCAGAATCCAGTCAGGCGCTGCCAGTGGGGGACGCGGGCAGATTTGCAGAGCTTAAGAGACAATAGCTGGAGCTGCTTGTCTGCCTTGCATCACTCTCTGTGTGAGAGATAGTGAAAGGAATGCATATGGCTTTTCATTTTGCTCTGATACCTCGAGTGGCTTTAACCGCTTTGGATCCGCTTTTCAAATGTTTCTTTATACAAGGGTTTATGCAGGGAAAGCAATCGTTAGCCCTGTAATACACTTTAGTCCTTTAGAAAGAATCGTCGTACGCCTCGTTAGCTTTCATATGTAACAGTTGCTTTTCCACAGTAAAACACTATCACATGAGTAAGGGGTCCAGAATGTGGTTTGGGAAATGAATTGTTAATGAAATTCTGTCAAATGTGCATAATACATTAAAAATAAATCAATGACTAAAGATGTTACATAACAATAACAAATAATGTGGCTATGGATGGCAATAAATAAACAAAGACAATTATATTTCTCTGTATGTATTTATTTATTCATGTACATACTGTATGTATATATTTACATATTATTTAAGACCAATGTATATGGTATAACCCTAAAATAAATTCATGAATAAATCAATACAGAAAAATATAAAATGATTTACTTATTCATTGCCTGTTGATATATCTATTTCCGGGGGTCAAAATTATAATTCATTGAATTTTTTATTTTATTGTTATGCTACTTTTTTTTTATCTCCCATGCCGCTCCCCAGAATGTGAGAACTGGTTTGTAAAAATATGTTTGACTTTAAAAGAACAAATTGAACTGAAGCAAAAACAACCTAATAATAAAAGTGCTTGCCCTTGCTAAGCGGCATAAGTATATGTTCAGAGGGTGAAATTCTCAAGAGTCAAAACATTTGACAGTTCAATATTCAATAACATTTTCATTAAATTGAATTAGATTGGGCACTCGGATGTGCATCATATACTGTAGTACACATGCCAGCTATATCCGTGTTGTTGCGTCAGTTGGCATTGGGTCCTGGCTGGAAAATGTCATCAACATCACTCCTGGGAAATTTAGCCAAAACACAGAGAGAAACTGACATCCATCAAAGGTTTTTTTCTAGCATTTTTGTCCGGTTGTAATGGTGCTTTTTATGGGAATGTTTATTACCATTACCATAAAGTTAGATAGAGTTTTTTCCAAGTGGTTTTCTTCAGTGAGTAACCTTGAGCATTGCATTGTTGTAAGATAACAGTCCTGATTGAATTACGCCCCCGCCGCTCAAATTCCACAACAATAATAACGAACAGCTGCATAATGGATCAGGCGTATAAATCACAATATGCAACGGGATTAATGTGCCAATGTTCACAACAATATTATAAAGTGCTTTACAAGTTACGGCGATAAATAAAACCCAAAACAAAATTACCATTAGCATTTCAGACGTGAACTTGGAATGGGGCACCAAGAAGGACATTAAAAACAATGCCCTGACAACACAAACGCTCCTTTAGAAGTGATTGATAGCCTTTTTGAATCACTGGTTACTTGACAGCAAAGATCAAGGGTGCTGAGGAATGGTCAAGGGAAATTATATCAGATGGAGAGGAGCTGGAGGACAGGTTGAGCCACCAAAGTTATTGGTTAAAATCTTCATTTCTACTACACACACACACACACACACACACACACACACACACACACACACACACACACACACACACACACACACACACACACACACACACACACACACACACACACACACACACACACACACACACACACACACACACACACACACACACACACACACACACACACACACACACACACACACACACACACACACACACACACACACACACACACACACACACACACACACAAGGCAGAATAATTCCCTGTTTACTACAGCACATGAATGGTTCATACAACAGGTTTGAGATGGATCAAACATTTCACAAAACAATCAGCCGCATCTTGAGAGCAACTAGCTTCCTTAATTTGGTGTTTCCTGTTGAAACAAGGTGTTGGTGACCACATGTGATGGGACCATTTAAAACTGTATACCAATAAGATATAAAGGATTTGAATTCTAGGGCCTGAGTTAGTGTCAATACAATGTAAATAAATTGAACTGTGACGCAACGTTGCACATGGAGGAATGGTATGAATTTGTAAAGTTGACGTGGCAGTTTCAACCCTTGGTCAGACGTGCTGCAAGATGTACAGTATGTCCTCAATAGCAGTTTTTTTGCTATTTGCTTATCACATTGTTTCAAATTATTTGAAATAGTTTTGTTGTTCAGCCCTACCAAAGTGGTGGTCCTAATGATTGGTAGAACAACATTGTCATGCTGGTAGCGTGACTTAAAATGTTTTCTTTTTTGACTGAGCCCTATACAATATGTCTAAACATCCAGGCATGTTTATTGCAGTCACTTCATATGAAGAATCTGGCTTTGGGGAGCTCCTGAGCTCTTTGGGGCCCCTGGGCCTGCATCTGGTAATGCATCTATGAGTGTGTTCTCACTTAATCCTTCATCATATGAAAGGGGGAGGAGGGAGGGGAGAGACTATCTTGAAATGTCAATGGCCGTGATTGAGTCTTACTACCAAGAGAGTACAGGACAGATGGTGAGTTTAGGGAGCCTGACACCTCAGGACCTGGCAAAGTGTTTGTTGAGTCATTGAATTAATCAACAACTTTGCCAACTTCCTGCATTATGCCCATTTTGAGCTATGAGAGGGCGATAAAAACATATTTTTTCGTTCAACAAAAATTATCTTTACTGTCAAATTCATTGTGTCATTTGATGCAACTTCTTCTGTGAGACGTTTGTCTGAACAATATTTACTTTCAATCTTTTTGACTGTCAGATTCCAGTTACTTATTCTGACACTTCTTAAAGTTGTCCTAAAACAACACTGTGCTCTCGCCAGCGAGACACAGAGACACTATGAATACATTAGAGGACTTTTGAAATTAATGAAGTGTCACATTTGATGCCTGAGTGCACACTGATGATATATGTGTGAATGCAGTGATTTTCCGGCCGCTATTTGTTCTCCTGTTGTCTTTTACTGATACACGTAATTGGACTTTAGCTGTCTCCTTTCACACCTCTGCAGGATGAGCCAATTTGGTATAAGCATATGCAGTTCCCAGCGCTTGAATAATTCTCTAGGATTTTTCAGTTTAAAGTCATGCCCGTGTTAATGTATAATTGATGCTTTAAGGCAATAAACTGCCAACATCTTCATCTATGTGCCTTAGGCTGACAGGGGGAGAGCAATTTGACTTGATTTGTTAGTTTTAAAGTTTACTATGTCAGTGGCAGTGCTGATGGGAAATGAGACTTGAGACATGCCTGGAAAGTGTTGGCTCCCTAGCAGCATGACGGCAGCAGACAGTTGATGGTTGGATGGATGACTGAAGTTTGCTTATGTTTTCCCCTGCAGTCTACGCTGAAAGGAGCCAATGTCACAGTGTTTGGCTGCCTGAACCACGGGATGCCTCTTTTCTTACGGGAAAACTCATCCTCACTCAAGTGTGAATCAGGTATATGTCAAATTGTACTTCGAACAAAATATGTGAAAATTTAAACTTTTAATTCTTTCTGTATCAGCATTTCCACAGCAAGCGTTTTTTTTTTCAACCATTTTCCCATTAGAATTTAAAAAAGAAAAATTTTCACACCTTTTTCCCATCATTGATTTCTTCTCGTGCAGAATCGGAGGCTGGGTTTTTCCTTTCAGTGAACACCTCTACTAATATCACCAAATTGAGGATTCCCTACCCACAGACAGGCACCTGGTACCTCAGCCTGCGCTCTCTATGTGCCACAGAACATGGGTAAGACTGCCGATACTGCTTTTGCATTTCCACAGACATTTTGGTTCATGCTAATATGCTTAGATACCGCTTCAATGGAGAACTGAACTACATTTACAATGATGAAATGAAAATGCTGGCAAGAATGTGACTTGTTCTTATGTCTTAGTAGCTAAATAGGAGGGTTTGAACATTTGGGGACAAAAATCCTTTGCCTTTTCACGATTTAGAAGATGGACACAATTCTTATGCCTACAGTAAATATGAAGCAACTGCGGGAAGCCAAAGTGTAAAAATCTCAAGTGAACTTTAGTGATGACAGTACGTGGATTTAGTTAGCTTTGCACAAAACCAGGCTAGCTGTTTCCCTGTTTCCAACCTTTAGGCTAAACGTAGGTGGCTGGTGGTAGCCACATAATGGTGTACAGACATGACAATGGGATCTACCCTGTCATGTGGTATTCCCCAATATTTTGAGCAGTTAATTTGAAATGCAAACACAAGTGTTATTTCCCAAAATGATTATCACGATTATTTTGGTCAATATTGATATCACGATATTTTACCACGATTATTCAGTAATTTTAGTGAGTAAAATATTTTTATTGGATTGTCACGTAAACATAACAGCGCTTTCATATCCATGTGATCGGCTATGCAATATTACTGATAATGTACATATATTTGCATACAGAGCACTGCTTTAACTTTTCCTTGTGCTACATTTCTGTTAAATAACACATCTTTGTTTCCTCATATGACCTCATTGCATCTCCTAAAAGCAAAATATAAAATATTTTACTCCATTCATTGTACCTGCATGATGGATGTGTATAAAACTTGATTTTGAACTAAATAAAATTGTGCCCACAATGTATAAATAAAATAAGTATTGTGAGCTGCGCCCTGTCAAAATAAATCACAACCTATATGGCTCTACTATGTCGAAATTTAATTTGAAAGGACGGAGACGGGAAGTGGCAGGTAACACTCAGCAACACGTTAGTTAACTGTTGCTGCCCTTCATGCCTTTACTCGCAACGCGAGGTTTCATCTTCGCTTCAGGTCGTGTGTACGCCGAGGCACTGACTGTATGGAGTTATTAGCAACCCTGAGAGCTTGTCTAATAACTGGAATAGGCATTGCAAACTAAGTTCTTATGTAATGAAAACGTAGTTCAGTACGCCAGTAAATAGGAACGACCAAGGATACGAACTTGCAACGGTGGAATAGTCTACTCGCCCAGCTAGACTGGCTGCTTCAGCTGACTGAAGGCTCAGGCTCAGCTGTTAGCCACAGAGCTACTGTTTTGCTAACACAACTCAAGACTCGCACACTGTACAAACAAACAGTAAATGTAATATATATAACATATTTAACAAGAGCTCCATCTAGCTAACAAAGCAATAGCCCCCAAAATCAATAACACAATTCACGGAGAAAATTACTGCCGAACATTTACATGGCGGGATGCAGCCTGAAGTTACTGTAGGCTAACTGTCAATATGCAGCCAAACGTACTCACGTCGTGTTGACTGGAGTCCTGTCGGACATTAACCATGACTCCTGTGTTCCCTGCTCTCCTGATACATGCAAAGTCGCGTTGAAAAAGTATTCCATTGTTTTTTGAACGAGTAGTAGCCCTGTTTGTGGACGTCTATCCATCAAAACTATGACGTAGGTCCTTAGGTGACCCGTTCGCTATACATTATAGGCTACTCTTGACTGCGGTCTGTCTTGCTGGACATAACAGACCTGGCAAAGTGTCATGTAATAATGGGTTATAAATCCGGCCCCACACAAAAAAAGAGACTAACAAGGGGATGTATGTGATTTAACAAGCGCAAATATCTGCTCTTGCTCGCGCGATAAGCAGCAGCTTGCTTCTCCGCGCGGCTCTTGGAGTGCTTTCTATCTATGCGGGCAGAAAATTGTTCACACTTTGGGGGCGGAGCCACTGGACTTTGATTGACAGCTCTCGGGAACCTGGGGTTGCCAGGTTGGAGCATGGACAGGCACATGATCAGCGAGTGGTTTGGGGAGTGATTGATTTGCTTCGCAGCTGAGCACACATTTAAAATATCGCACATTCATGTACACGTCATCGTGGGAAGCCAATATCGTCATTGCGATGAAAATTCGATATATTGTGCAGCCCTACGCTCTGCTGTAGTCAACACACAAGATCTTCAAAACATAATTTACAAGCAGGAATTCACTGAAACCAGCTGAATGACTGTTGCTCATAAATATTTGACATTCTCATTATCAACTCTTCGGCTCGGTTCCACTGCCCCAGAGCAACCTCTGAGCGACAATGTTTGCTGTCAATTACAGGAAGACAATTGCTTAATACGACATTCCATCTTTCTTTAAAAACACATTTCTGTATAACCATCACTAGTTTATTTACCAAAATGAATAATTCAGTGGTCTAATGAAGACAGCTCGCTTTGCATGGTGCAGCCTCCCTCGTTCAGCCATATCTTTTCCCATCTGTCACCCACCAGATTAATTTGGGATTGGCTCAGTGAATGTGTTTCTGATACACACCTAGCATATGACATGGAAGAGGGTTACATTTTGAGGTTTTAGAAGCAGATTCTTTCACATTTGTACATTAGCATATTGTGAAAACAATTCAAATATGGACTTTCTGAAATTCCCGCATCTATTTTATTTTGTCTATGGTATCTGTCGGTTCAACATACTGTAACATCTAAAATGTCAGATTTTAGTGTTAGTCTTATGGAAGAGCATCTTTTTTCCTTATTTTGTGCACCGTTGTCACAGGTAGAAATTGCGAAAGAGGAAGATACGGTAGTTTTCTTTAACCTTTATACTAAGCAAACCATAAAGCATTGAAGTCTGTGTCCCATTTTATAAAGGGCACATCTCTTATCTCTTCTTGACTAGAAAAAAACGCTCTTATCTCTGTTGTCCTACTCACTTTCATGTACAGTTTAATCCACAGATAAATGTGTTTAGTACAAAATCCTTTAAAGGTTGTTTACCCTCAATGTGAGAAATATCTGTTAAGTTATCCAAAGCAATGTTTTTCACCAATTCTTAAGCGTTATTCAGCCGATTAAGCTGTTTAGCAGAAGCCTTAATGGTACCACAATGTGAACAGAATGAAATTAAGCAGATTTTTTTCGCAGGCCACTTGGGAGTTCCGAATTGAATTTGAATAACAAATAATAACAGATGGTGTGAGACATGGTCTTATCCTCACATGAGAGCACTGCTGAGGTATGGAAACATGGAGAACATTGGCACACAGCTATGTGTAAGGTTTCCACACATTTCCACGTGTTAAATCAATCAGCTCTTGTTAAAGAAAAAATTAAGTACTGTAGTGCGAATGATAGGTGCTTCTTAACACTGCAATTATTTTGATTTATATCATTTAAGAATAAGGGAGCAGGCAGCTGTGTCAATTAAACAATACAATGCGAAAAAGACACATGGGGAACCTCGCGGAGTGTCGTTCTTTGTGACTGATTGTACAGGCAAGCAATTTGAAGAGATACAATGCAAACACGACTATTCCGGTTTCCCCCCCCCCCCATGTATCTCATGTAGTGTCAGAGATAAACAATTTATTGTCTGGGTCCATGTGCAGGTGCTACTTTTGCTGCATAACATAAAAACAAACCATCTATCAGGCTGTGAATTCCCTCCCAAGGAAAGATTGAAGCTTTTGGTTGAAATGTTTCTCTAGAAATAACTAAAAAGGAGATGTTGACAAAATCGTCTGTCATCTGAAAACCCTCAAATTAAATCTTTTGATCTCCAACACGCTGTGATGATGATTGTGCTGGAGGACATTAAACAGACTAACTCTGTGAGGTCACTGGCTTTG
Organism: Ammodytes marinus; assembly: GCF_949987685.1. NCBI lineage: Eukaryota > Metazoa > Chordata > Actinopteri > Uranoscopiformes > Ammodytidae > Ammodytes > Ammodytes marinus. Next base: position 25,936,035 of record NC_137231.1, read on the forward strand.
AGTGACATGTGAATGTCAGCATGCTAACATACTCACAGTGACAATGCTAACATGCTGATATTTAACAAGTACAAAGGTTACTATGTTCACTCTCTTGATTTAGCTTGTTGGCCGCCTTTGCTAATTAGCACTACAGAACAAAGTACAGGTGAGGGTGATGTGAATGGGATCAGTTTGGCCATATTTTGGCCATTAAAACAAGTATAATTAAGTGATTATCAGAATTGTTTCAAATTATCCTGAGGGTGTTATGAATAGCTATCAAACCATTATTATCTTGTAAAAAAAAGGAAATAAAATGTGGATCCTTATCTGGGTATCATTGACATCTATTGACATCAAAATGTTGTGACAACTCCCCTGATAGTTGTTGATATACTTTAGTGCCAGTGTCTCTTGCATGACTTAAAACAACTACAGTACACAGCCCACAATTAAAAAAGGTTTAGGTTGAATATGTCATTTGAAATCTGCATACTTTAGTGAAAAAGCAGTGAATGTCTACCTTCAAACTGGCTAAAATGTTTTACCTAAATTCACCTGTTGTACTGCAGTGACGTTCCTCATGCTCACCTCAGTCTAATATTCTGTCTGCCTGTGGCTTTTCCAGATTTGAGGCATGCCCCAATATCACCGCCGAGGTGTACATGCGCTCATACCTGACTCCGTGCATCAATGACTGTGGCACGTACGGACAGTGCAAGCTCCTGCGCACCAACAACTACCTTTATGCTGCGTGTGAATGCAAAGCAGGTAACATCTTGCTTTAAGAATCTAATGCAACATATTGTCAGTGTATTTTTCCAGCTCACGTGGAAAGCTTTTTTTCCCTCTTTGTTTGTTGATTGGAATTTGCGCACAACGTGAATCTGTACTAAACTCAG